>NW_026689788.1:232500-272500 GCF_943734765.1 Anopheles ziemanni | reverse complement strand
ACATAGGGCAAGCTGGATGAATCCATTTTACCCAGGACGGCCGAAGCGGCGTGGACCAGGGGAGAACTGAACCTTATACTTCACACCACAGTAAGTCTACGTGTCCTCTTCCACATAGGGCAAGCTAGAACTAACTATCTTACCCAGGACTGCCGAAGCAGCGTGGACCAGGGGAGGAACACACTTTTCATGGAAACGTAAGGCATCCATGACTGCCATAACGTAAGCCGCCGCTGTGCGCGTATACCCGTTCCCCGTAGGGAGGAGCAAGCCGCCGCTTAGAGACGAAGCATAAAGTGTCCTCATTCCACATAGGGCAAGCTGGATGAATCCATTTTACCCAGGACGGCCGAAGCGGCGTGGACCAGGGGAGAACTGAACTTTATACTTCACACCACAGTAAGTCTACGTGTCCTCTTCCACATAGGGCAAGCTAGAACTAACTATCTTACCCAGGACTGCCGAAGCAGCGTGGACCAGGGGAGGAACACACTTTTCATAGAAACGTAAGGCATCCATGACTGCCATAGTGCGTAAGCCGCCGCTGTGCGCGTAAACCCGTTCCCCGTAGGGAGGAGTCAAGCCGCCGCTTAGAGACGAAGTATGAAGTGTCCTCTTCCACATAGGGCAAGCTAGAATGAACTATCTTACCCAGGACCGCCGAAGCAGCGTGGACCAGGGGAGAACTGAACTTTATACTTCACACCACAGTATTGAGTAATGTGCCCTCTTCCACATAGGGCAAGCTGGAATGTTCCATTTTACCCAGGACGGCCGAAGCGGCGTGGACCAGTGGAGGACTACACAATCATGAGGTTTGATATCGACTTGTGTGTTTCAATAGGATACCGATGGTATGGTTTGAACCGATTTGATTTAGCCATTCTGAAGTCATCACTTGGTTGAAGCGCTGAACTAGGGAGGCATCGTTTACATATATATTGGTTTTCGCATGCTCTACTAGGTTAATGTCATGAGGTTGGCTATCGAGCATGCCCAAGTGATGACTTGATTGTGTGCTTGCTTGAATTCTTCACATTTCATACCATCGGTTAGTTGTCGAATCATTCCTCGATCATAACCTTCGTTCTTGGTTCATGTATGCTCTCTTCCACATAGGGCAAGCTAGAATTAACTATCTTACCCAGGACCGCCGAAGCAGCGTGGACCAGGGGAGAACTATACTTTGTCTTGTATGCCCTCTTCCACATAGGGCAAGCTAGAACTAACTATCTTACCCAGGACCGCCGAAGCAGCGTGGACCAGTGGAGGACTATACTTTGTTCATAACACCACAGTATTGAGTAATGTGCCCTCTTCCACATAGGGCAAGCTAGAATGAACTATCTTACCCAGGACCGCCGGAGCAGTGTGGACCAGTGGAGGACTACACAATCATGAGGTTTGATATCGACTTGTGTGTTTCAATAGGGTACCGATGGTATGTTTTGAACCGATTTGATTTAGCCATTCTGAAGTCATCACTTGGTTGAAGCGCTGAACTAGGGAGGGGCATCGTTTACATATATATTGGTTTTCGCATGCTCTACTAGGTTAATGTCATAGGGTTGGCTATCGAGCATGCCCAAGTGATGACTTGATTGTGTGCTTGCTTGAATTCTTCACATTTCATACCATCGGTTAGTTGTCGAATCATTCCTCGATCATAACCTTCGTTCTTGGTTCATGTATGCTCTCTTCCACATAGGGCAAGCTAGAATTAACTATCTTACCCAGGACCGCCGAAGCAGCGTGGACCAGGGGAGAACTATACTTTGTCTTGTATGCCCTCTTCCACATAGGGCAAGCTAGAACTAACTATCTTACCCAGGACCGCCGAAGCAGCGTGGACCAGTGGAGGACTATACTTTGTTCATTACACCACAGTATTAAGTATGGTGTCCTCTTCCACATAGGGCAAGCTAGAACTAACTATCTTACCCAGGACCGCCGAAGCAGTGTGGACCAGGGGAGGACTATACTTTATACTTCACACACTAGCCATACTGAAGTCATCACTTGGTTGAAGCGCTGAACTACGGCGGGGTAATCGTTTACAGGTTATAATCATATAGCTGCATGCTCATTAGTAGATAATGGAATATTGTATGGCAATATGAGCATGCCCAAGTGATGACTTTGTTTCAAGCTCAACAGGTAGGGTATTGAGTCCTCTTCCACATAGGGCAAGCTAGAATGAACTATCTTACCCAGGACCGCCGGAGCAGCGTGGACCAGTGGAGGACTCTATACTTTATACTTCACACCACAGTATTGAGTACGACTTGCATAAAGCCCCTAATGAGAACCACGAGGGCTCTCTCAATGTAGAACCACGAGGGCTCTAGTACCGATTCTCTCGGTACGGCTTGGTCCGTGTTCCTTTATGCTTGTACTCTAAGTATTAAGTATTGTGTCCTCTTCCACATAGGGCAAGCTAGAACTAACTATCTTACCCAGGACCGCCGAAGCAGTGTGGACCAGGGGAGGACTATACTTTATACTTCACACACTAGCCATACTGAAGTCATCACTTGGTGGGGGTGAACTACGGCGGTATCTATCGTTTTGGTTCGGTCTATATAGGGTCGCTTGCATGCTCATTCGAATATAATGTAATTGTGTATGGCAATATGAGCATGCCCAAGTGATGACTTTGTTTCAAGCTCAACAGGTAGGGTATTGAGTCCTCTTCCACATAGGGCAAGCTAGAATGAACTATCTTACCCAGGACCGCCGGAGCAGCGTGGACCAGTGGAGGACTCTATACTTTATACTTCACACCACAGTATTGAGTACTTCTTGCATAAAGCCCCTAATGAGAACCACGAGGGCTCTCTCAATGTAGAACCACAAGGGCTCTAGTACCGATTCTCTCGGTACGGCTTGGTCCGTGTTCCTTTATGCTTGTACTCTTAGAAAGTCTCAACCCGGAGGTCTTGACTTTGATTGTCATAGTTGGACTACGACGGGGCATCCGACCATTGCTGATCGAACACCCCTGATTCACCATCTTTCGGGTAGGCGGTACGCGTACCTCCGGACGCGGAAGTCTCAACCCGGAGGTCTTGACTTTGATTGTCATAGTTGGACTACGACGGGGTATCCGACTCATCGAATACCCCAGAAGCACACCATCTTTCGGGTAGGCGGTACGCGTACCTCCGGACGCGGAAGTCTCAACCCGGAGGTCTTGACTTTGATTGTCATAGTTGGACTACGACGGGGTATCCGACTCATCGAATACCCCAGAAGCACACCATCTTTCGGGTAGGCGGTACGCGTACCTCCGGACGCGGAAAGTCTCAACCCGGAGGTCTTGACTTTGGTTGTCATAGTTGGACTATGACGGGGCATCCGACCATTGCTGATCGAACACCCCTGTTACACCATCTTTCGGATAGGCGGTGCGCGACACCACCGACGCGGAAAGTCTCAACCCGGAGGTCTTGACTTTGTATTGTTGGATAGTCCTCTTCCACTATAGGGCAAGCTGGAAATATTCCATTTTACCCAGGACTGCCGAGGCAGCGTGGACCAGGGGAGAACTTCACGGAATCTTCAGGCATCCATGATTGCCATAGTGCGTAAGCCGCCGCTGTGCGCGTCAACTCGTTCCCCGTGAGGAGGAGTCTAGCCGCCGCTAAAAGACGAAGCATTAAGTGTCCTCATTCCACTATAGGGCAAGCTAGAATTAACTATCTTACCCAGGACCGCCGAAGCAGCGTGGACCAGGCGAAGACTATACTTTATACTTCACACCACAGTATTGAGTACGACTTGCATAAAGCCCCTAATGAGAACCACGAGGGCTCTCTCAATGTAGAACCACGAGGGCTCTAGTACCGATTCTCTCGGTACGGCTTGGTCCGTGTTCCTTTATGCTTGTACTCGCGGAAAGTCTCAACCCGGAGGTCTTGACTTTGATTGTCATAGTTGGACTACGACGGGGCATCCGACCATTGCTGACCGAACACCCCTGATTCACCATCTTTCGGATAGGAGGTGCGCCCACCTCCGACGCGGAAGTCTCAACCCGGAGGTTCGGACTTAGAGTTTTTCCCATTTAAAAGTTTTTCTCTTAGCCATACTGAAGTCATCACTTGGTGAACGATTGAACTAGGGCGGGTTAATCGTTTATAGGTATCATGTGGTTTGCATGCTCTCTTAGGTTAAGGTCATGTGGTTGGCTATCGAGCATGCCCAAGTGATGACTTTGTTTCACGCTTGCTTGATTTCTTCAAGATTCCCTGTTATATAGTGTAATCATTCGAGAACAGGGAATCTTTGGTTTTGCTCAACAGGTATTGGATGTCAACTTGGTATCTAGATCGCATTAAGTCTCAACCCTTAGGTTCGGACTTGTATAGTGACATCTTGTTACGGTCTTGAGTCTCAACCCGCAGGTTCGGACTACTTAGTGTTTGATCGAATATAATATGGCAACTTGTGCCTAAGTCTCAACCCGCAGGTTCGGACTTCTGTTTATTTGGCCAATGTATGTATAAGGCAACTTGTGCCTAAGTCTCAACCCGCAGGTTCGGACTTGTGTATTTGTTCGAAGTCATGTATAAGGCAACGTGTGCCTAAGTCTCAACCCGCAGGTTCGGACTTGTTAGTGTTTCGTCAACTTTCATATGGCAACTTGTGCCTAAGTCTCAACCCGCAGGTTCGGACTTGTGTATTTGTTCGAAGTCATGTATAAGGCAACTTGTGCCTAAGTCTCAACCCGCAGGTTCGGACTTGTGTATTTGTTCGAAGTCATGTATAAGGCAACGTGTGCCTAAGTCTCAACCCGCAGGTTCGGACTTGTTAGTGTTTCGTCAACTTTCATATGGCAACTTGTGCCTAAGTCTCAACCCGCAGGTTCGGACTTCTATAGTGTTTCGTCAATTATCATATGGCAACTTGTGCCGAAGTCTCAACCCGCAGGTTCGGACTTCTGGAAGGATCACTTGGCCACTAATGATCCTTCCGCAGGTTCACCTACGGAAACCTTGTTACGACTTTTACTTCCTCTAAATCATCAAGTTCGGTCAACTTCGATAAAGCAGACGCGGTTCACGAGGATCCAGCGAACGATCATCTCCAAAGACCTCACTAAATAATCCATCGGTAGTAGCGACGGGCGGTGTGTACAAAGGGCAGGGACGTATTCAACGCTGGCTGATGACCAGCACTTACTAGAAGTTCCGAGTTCATATGGACCATTGCAATCCATAATCCCTACTAAGTGAGTATTTGAGTGATTTCCCGTTCCTCTCGGAATAGGAGACACGCTGCTACCCACATTGTAGCACGCGTGTAGCCCAGAACATCTAAGGGCATCACGGACCTGTTATCGCTCGATCTCATTTTGCTAAACACAAATTGTCCTGCTAAGCAGCGTACCGTAAGTGCACTTGCGCACACGAACAGCGAAGGTGTCAGGTCATACTCCACCGAAAGGTCCTAACCCGTTCCAATCGGCATCGACGCATTAACGCTGACTGCGTTCTAGTTAGCATATGTGAGTCACGTTCGTTATCGGAATTAACCAGACAAATCAATCCACGAACTAAGAACGGCCATGCACCACTACCCTTAAATTTGAGAAAGAGCTATTAATCTGTCTCACCTCCATAAGTTCGGACCTGGTAAGTTTTCCCGTGTTGAGTCAAATTGAACCGCAAGCTCCATTTCATTGTGGTGCCCTTCCGTCAATTCCTTTAAGTTTCAACTTTGCAACCATACTTCCCCCGGAACCTGACTTTGGTTTCCCGGAAGCTACTGAGAGCACCTGGTTGTAGCGTCTCCCAATTGCTAGTTGGCATCGTTTACGGTTAGAACTAGGGCGGTATCTAATCGCCTTCGATCCTCTAACTTTCGTTCTTGATTAAAGAAAGCATCCTTGACAAATGCCTTCGCTTTAGTTAGTCTTACGACGGTCTACGAATTTCACCTCTCGCGCCGTAATACTAGTGTCCCCAACTACTTCTGTTAATCATTACCTCCGGTCTGAGTACAAACCAATGAAAGATTAGACCAAGGTCGTATTCCATTATTCCATGCAAGATTATTCTAGGGCGTTTGGGCACCCTGCTTTAAGCACTCTAATTTGTTCAAGGTAAACGTGAGCGGTCGAGCTCTATGTTACACTTGCACCCGTTGAAGGGCACACCATGACACAGACTTGGTGCCCTACCACACCATTGAGTCGCAACCAGATTCCGACTTGGCCCACCGACCACGGGTTGACCGGGTCGGCGGAGCCGGACTGTGTTGGACAAGTATCAACTTCGAACGTTTTAACCGCAACAATTTTAATATACGCTAGTGGAGCTGGAATTACCGCGGCTGCTGGCACCAGACTTGCCCTCCACTTGATCCTCGTAGAAGGATTTATGCTCTACTCATTCCAATTATGAAACATCATTAAAGAGTTTCATATTGTTATTTCTCGTCACTACCTCCCCGTCCCGGGATTGGGTAATTTACGCGCCTGCTGCCTTCCTTGGATGTGGTAGCCATTTCTCAGGCTCCCTCTCCGGAATCGAACCCTGATTCCCCGTTACCCGTTGCAACCATGGTAGTCCTCTATACTACCATCCATAGTTGATAGGGCAGATATTTGCGAGATCTGTCGTCGGTGCGAGACCATACGATCAGCATCATTATCCAGACTTCAACTCAATGACACGGAGAACCCGCGATTGGTTTGACTAATAAGTGCACCAGTTCCCGCGAGGGTCCTGGCATGTTGCATGTATTAGCTCTAGATTTTCCACAGTTATCCAAGTAACTAGGTTGATGATCTCGTAAATTATAGCTGTTATACTGAGCCTTATGCGGTTTCACATTAAATCTGTTTGTACTTAGACATGCATGGCTTAACCTTTGAGACGAGCGTATATTACTGGTAGGATCAACCAGAATTCCGACTTTGCGTTCGAATGTTCATTGTCCCATTGCACCCGGAGGAGCAAACACCACGTTCTATATGTTGTCAAGTCCGGTAGCACACGGGAGGCGAGCCCCCGTGCGAACCTGCATGGAGATGAATCTTGATCTTCTACATCTCCCATCTTAATACAGCATCCCTACTTAAAGGCATCTCGGACTTAGTTGATTTTTCATAGATACATAGAAAAACATATGTTAGGATGCTGCGAGATGAATGGGATGCTGCATGGAGATGAATCGTGATCTTCTTCATCTCCCATCTTAATACAGCATCCCTACTTAAAGGCATCTCGGACTCAGTCGATTTTTCATAAATTCTAAGAAATTCATATGTTAGGATGCTGGGAGATGAATGGGATGCTGCATGGAGATGAATCTTGATCTCCTACATCTCCCATCTCAATACAGCATCCCTACTTAAAGGCATCTCGGACTTAGTCGATTTTTCATAAATTCATAGAAATTCATATGTTAGGATGCTGGGAGATGAATGGGATGCTGCATGGAGATGAATCTTGATCTTCTTCATCTCCCATCTTAATACAGCATCCCTACTTAAAGGCATCTCGGACTTAGTCGATTTTTCATAAATTCTAAGAAATTCATATGTTAGGATGCTGGGAGATGAATGGGATGCTGCATGGAGATGCATCTTGATCTTCTTCATCTCCCATCTTAATACAGCATCCCTACTTAAATGCATCTCGGACTTAGTCGATTTTTCATAAATTCTAAGAAAAACATATGTTAGGATGCTGCGAGATGAATGGGATGCTGCATGGAGATGAATCTTGATCTTCTTCATCTCCCATCTTAATACAGCATCCCTACTTAAATGCATCTCGGACTTAGTCGATTTTTCATAAATTCTAAGAAAAACATATGTTAGGATGCTGCGAGATGAATGGGATGCTGCATGGAGATGAATCTTGATCTTCTTCATCTCCGATCTTAATACAGCATCCCTAATTAAAGGCATCTCGGACTTAGTCGATTTTTCATAAATTCTAAGAAATTCATATGTTAGGATGCTGGGAGATGAATGGGATGCTGCATGGAGATGAATCTTGATCTCCTACATCTCCCATCTTAATACAGCATCCCTACTTAAAGCCATCTCGGACTTCGTCGATTTTTCATAAATTCTAAGAAATTCATATGTTAGGATGCTGGGAGATGAATGGGATGCTGCATGGAGATGAATCTTGATCTCCTACATCTCTCATCTCAATACAGCATCCCTACTTAAAGCCATCTCGGACTAAGTCGATTTTTCATAAATTCATAGAAATTCATATGTTAGGATGCTGCGAGATGAATGGGATGCTGCATGGAGATGAATCTTGATCTCCTACATCTCTCATCTCAATACAGCATCCCTACTTAAAGGCATCTCGGACTTAGTCGATTTTTCATAAATTCATAGAAATTCATATGTTAGGATGCTGGGAGATGAATGGGATGCTGCATGGAGATGAATCTTGATCTTCTTCATCTCCCATCTTAATACAGCATCCCTACTTAAAGGCATCTCGGACTTAGTCGATTTTTCATAAATTCTAAGAAATTCATATGTTAGGATGCTGAAAGATGAATGGGATGCTGCATGGAGATGAATCTTAATCTCCTACATCTCCCATCTCAATACAGCATCCCTACTTAAAGGCATCTCGGACTTAGTCGATTTTTCATAAATTCATAGAAATTCATATGTTAGGATGCTGGGAGATGAATGGGATGCTGCATGGAGATGAATCTTGATCTTCTTCATCTCCCATCTTAATACAGCATCCCTACTTAAAGGCATCTCGGACTTAGTCGATTTTTCATAAATTCATAGAAATTCATATGTTAGGATGCTGGGAGATGAATGGGATGCTGCATGGAGATGAATCGTGATCTTCTTCATCTCCCATCTTAATACAGCATCCCTACTTAAAGGCATCTCGGACTTAGTCGATTTTTCATAAATTCATAGAAATTCATATGTAAGGATGCTGGGAGACAAATGGGATGCTGCATGGAGATGAATCTTGATCTCCTACATCTCCCATCTCAATACAGCATCCCTACTTAAAGGCATCTCGGACTTAGTCGATTTTTCATAAATTCATAGAAATTCATATGTTAGGATGCTGCGAGATGAATGGGATGCTGCATGGAGATGAATCTTGGTCTTCTTCATCTCCCATCTTAATACAGCATCCCTACTTAAAGGCATCTCGGACTTATTCGATTTTTCATAAATTCTAAGAAATTCATATGTTAGGATGCTGGGAGATGAATGGGATGCTGCATGGAGATGAATCTTGATCTTCTCCATCTCCCATCTTAATACAGCATCCCTACTTAAAGCCATCTCGGACTTAGTCGATTTTTCATAAATTCTAAGAAATTCATATGTTAGGATGCTGGAAGATAAATGGGATGCTGCATGGAGATGCATCTTGATCTCCTACATCTCCCATCTTAATACAGCATCCCTACTTAAAGCCATCTCGGACTTAGTCGATTTTTCATAAATTCTAAGAAATTCATATGTTAGGATGCTGGCGGATGAATGAGATGCTGCATGGAGATGAATCTTGATCTTCCTCATCTCCCATCTTAATACAGCTTCCCTACTTAAAGGCATCTCGGACTTATTCGATTTTTCATAAATTCATAGAAATTCATATGTTAGGATGCTGGAAGATGAATGGGATGCTGCATGGAGATGAATCTTGATCTTCTCCATCTCCCATCTTAATACAGCATCCCTACTTAAAGGCATCTCGGACTTAGTCGATTTTTCATAAATTCATAGAAATTCATATGTAAGGATGCTGGGAGATAAATGGGATGCTGCATGGAGATGAATCTTGATCTCCTACATCTCCCATCTCAATACAGCATCCCTACTTAAAGGCATCTCGGACTTAGTCGATTTTTCATAAATTCATAGAAATTCATATGTTAGGATGCTGCGAGATGAATGGGATGCTGCATGGAGATGAATCTTGGTCTTCTTCATCTCCCATCTTAATACAGCATCCCTACTTAAAGGCATCTCGGACTTAGTCGATTTTTCATAAATTCTAAGAAATTCATATGTAAGGATGCTGGGAGATAAATGGGATGCTGCATGGAGATGAATCTTGATCTCCTACATCTCCCATCTCAATACAGCATCCCTACTTAAAGGCATCTCGGACTTAGTCGATTTTTCATAAATTCATAGAAATTCATATGTTAGGATGCTGCGAGATGAATGGGATGCTGCATGGAGATGAATCTTGATCTCCTACATCTCTCATCTCAATACAGCATCCCTACTTAAAGGCATCTCGGACTTAGTCGATTTTTCATAAATTCATAGAAATTCATATGTTAGGATGCTGCGAGATGAATGGGATGCTGCATGGAGATGAATCTTGGTCTTCTTCATCTCCCATCTTAATACAGCATCCCTACTTAAAGGCATCTCGGACTTATTCGATTTTTCATAAATTCTAAGAAATTCATATGTTAGGATGCTGGGAGATGAATGGGATGCTGCATGGAGATGAATCTTGATCTTCTCCATCTCCCATCTTAATACAGCATCCCTACTTAAAGCCATCTCGGACTTAGTCGATTTTTCATAAATTCTAAGAAATTCATATGTTAGGATGCTGGAAGATAAATGGGATGCTGCATGGAGATGCATCTTGATCTCCTACATCTCCCATCTTAATACAGCATCCCTACTTAAAGCCATCTCGGACTTAGTCGATTTTTCATAAATTCTAAGAAATTCATATGTTAGGATGCTGCGAGATGAATGGGATGCTGCATGGAGATGAATCTTGGTCTTCTTCATCTCCCATCTTAATACAGCATCCCTACTTAAAGGCATCTCGGACTTAGTCGATTTTTCATAAATTCTAAGAAATTCATATGTTAGGATGCTGGGAGATGAATGGGATGCTGCATGGAGATGATTCTTGATCTTCTTTATCTCCCATCTTAATACAGCATCCCTACTTAAAGGCATCTCGGACTTAGTCGATTTTTCATAAATTCATAGAAATTCATATGTAAGGATGCTGGGAGATGAATGGGCTGCTGCATGGAGATGAATCTTGATCTTCTTCATCTCCCATCTTAATACAGCATCCCTACTTAAAGGCATCTCGGACTTAGTCGATTTTTCATAAATTCTAAAGAATTCATATGTTAGGATGCTGGGAGATGAATGGGATGCTGCATGGAGATGCATCTTGATCTCCTACATCTCCCATCTTAATACAGCATCCCTACTTAAAGGCATCTCGGACCTAGTCGATTTTTCATAAATTCTAAGAAATTCATATGTTAGGATGCTGGGAGATGAATGGGATGCTGCATGGAGATGAATCTTGATCTTCTTCATCTCCCATCTCAATACAGCATCCCTACTTAAAGGCATCTCGGACTTAGTCGATTTTTCATAAATTCTAAGAAATTCATATGTTAGGATGCTGGGAGATGAATGGGATGCTGCATTGGGATGAATCTTGACCTTCTTCATCTCCCATCTTAATACAGCAACCCTACTTAAAGGCATCTCGGACTTAGTAGATTTTTCATAAATTCTAAGAAATTCATATGTTAGGATGCTGCGAGATGAATGGGATGCTGCATGGAGATGATTCTTGATCTTCTTCATCTCCCATCTCATTACAGCATCCCTACTTAAAGGCATCTCGGACTTAGTCGATTTTTCATAAATTCTAAGAAATTCATATGTTAGGATGCTGCGAGATGTATGGGATGCTGCATGGAGATGATTCTTGATCTTCTTCATCTCCCATCTCATTACAGCATCCCTTCTTAAAGGCATCTCGGACTTAGTCGATTTTTCATAAATTCTTAGAAAAACATATGTTAGGATGCTGCGAGATGAATTGGATGCTGCATTGAGATGAATCTTGATCTTCTTCATCTCCCATCTTAATACAGCATCCCTACTTAAATGCATCTCGGACTTAGTCGATTTTTCATAAATTCTAAGAAAAACATATGTTAGGATGCTGCGAGATGAATGGGATGCTGCATGGAGATGCATCTTGATCTCCTACATCTCCCATCTTAATACAGCATCCCTACTTAAATGCATCTCGGACTTAGTCGATTTTTCATAAATTCTAAGAAAAACATATGTTAGGATGCTGCGAGATGAATGGGATGCTGCATTGAGATGAATCTTGATCTTCTTCATCTCCCGTCTTAATACAGCATCCCTACTTAAAGGCATCTCGGACTTAGTCGATTTTTAATAAATTCTAAGAAAAACATATGTTAGGATGCTGCGAGATGAATGGGATGCTGCATGGAGATGAATCTTGAACTCTTACATCTACTATCTCAATACAGCATCCCTACTTAAAGCCATCTCGGACTAAGTCGATTTTTCATAAATTCATAGAAATTCATATGTTAAGATGCTGCGAGATGAATGGGATGCTGCATGGAGATGAATCTTGATCTCCTACATCTCCCATCTCAATACAGCATCCCTACTTAAAGCCATCTCGGACTTAGTCGATTTTTCAGAAATTCTAAGAAATTCATATGTTAGAATGCTGGGAGATGAATGGGATGCTGCATGGAGATGAATCTTGATCTCCTACATCTCCCATCTCAATACAGCATCCCTACTTAAAGGCATCTCGGACTTAGTCGATTTTTCATAAATTCATAGAAATTCATATGTTAGGATGCTGGGAGATGAATGGGATGCTGCATGGAGATGAATCTTGATCTTCTTCATCTCCCATCTTAATACAGCATCCCTACTTAAAGGCATCTCGGACTTAGTCGATTTTTCATAAATTCTAAGAAATTCATATGTTAGGATGCTGGGAGATAAATGGGATGCTGCATATAGATGAATCTTGATCTTCTTCATCTCCCATCTTAATACAGCATCCCTACTTAAAGGCATCTCGGACTTAGTCGATTTTTCATAAATTCTTAGAAATTCATATGTTAGGATGCTGCGAGATGAATGGGATGCTGCATGGAGATGAATCTTGATCTTCTTCATCTCCCATCTTAATACAGCATCCCTACTTGATGGCATCTCGGACTTAGTCGATTTTTCATAAATTCTAAGAAAAACATATGTTAGGATGCTGCGAGATGAATGGGATGCTGCATGGAGATGAATCTTGATCTTCTTCATCTCCCGTCTTAATACAGCATCCCTACTTAAAGGCATCTCGGACTAAGTCGATTTTTCATAAATTCTAAGAAAAACATATGTTAGGATGCTGCGAGATGAATGGGATGCTGCATGGAGATGAATCTTGATCTTCTTCATCTCCCATCTTAATACAGCATCCCTACTTAAAGGCATCTCGGACTTAGTCGATTTTTCATAAATTCTAAGAAAAACATATGTTAGGATGCTGCGAGATGAATGGGATGCTGCATGGAGATGAATCTTGATCTTCTTCATCTCCCATCTTAATACAGCATCCCTACTTAAATGCATCTCGGACTTAGTCGATTTTTCATAAATTCTAAGAAAAACATATGTTAGGATGCTGCGAGATGAATGGGATGCTGCATGGAGATGCATCTTGATCTCCTACATATCCCATCTTAATACAGCATCCCTACTTAAAGCCATCTCGGACTAAGTTGATTTTTCATAAATTCATAGAAATTCATATGTTAGGATGCTGCGAGATGAATGGGATGCTGCATGGAGATGAATCTTGATCTCCTACATCTCCCATCTCAATACAGCATCCCTACTTAAAGGCATCTCGGACTTAGTCGATTTTTCATAAATTCATAGAAATTCATATGTTAGGATGCTGGGAGATGAATGGGATGCTGCATGGAGATGAATCTTGATCTCCTACATCTCCCATCTCAATACAGCATCCCTACTTAAAGGCATCTCGGACTTAGTCGATTTTTCATAAATTCATAGAAATTCATATGTTAGGATGCTGCGAGATGAATGGGATGCTGCATGGAGATGAATCTTGATCTCCTACATCTCCCATCTCAATACAGCATCCCTACTTAAAGGCATCTCGGACTTAGTCGATTTTTCATAAATTCATAGAAATTCATATGTTAGGATGCTGCGAGATGAATGGGATGCTGCATGGAGATGAATCTTGATCTCCTACATCTCTCATCTCAATACAGCATCCCTACTTAAAGCCATCTCGGACTTAGTCGATTTTTCATAAATTCTAAGAAAAACATATGTTAGGATGCTGCGAGATGAATGGGATGCTGCATGGAGATGAATCTTGATCTTCTTCATCTCCCATCTTAATACAGCATCCCTACTTAAATGCATCTCGGACTTAGTCGATTTTTCATAAATTCTAAGAAAAACATATGTTAGGATGCTGCGAGATGAATGGGATGCTGCATGGAGATGAATCTTGATCTTCTTCATCTCCCATCTTAATACAGCATCCCTACTTAAAGGCATCTCGGACTTAGTCGATTTTTCATAAATTCTAAGAAATTGATATGTTAGGATGCTGGGAGATGAATGGGATGCTGCATGGAGATGAATCTTGATCTCCTACATCTCCCATCTTAATACAGCATCCCTACTTAAAGCCATCTCGGACTTAGTCGATTTTTCATAAATTCTAAGAAATTCATATGTTAGGATGCTGGGAGATGAATGGGATGCTGCATGGAGATGAATCTTGATCTCCTACATCTCCCATCTCAATACAGCATCCCTACTTAAAGGCATCTCGGACTTAGTCGATTTTTCATAAATTCATAGAAATTCATATGTTAGGATGCTGCGAGATGAATGGGATGCTGCATGGAGATGAATCTTGATCTCCTACATCTCTCATCTCAATACAGCATCCCTACTTAAAGGCATCTCGGACTTAGTCGATTTTTCATAAATTCATAGAAATTCATATGTTAGGATGCTGGGAGATGAATGGGATGCTGCATGCAGATGAATCTTGATCTTCTTCATCTCCCATCTTAATACAGCATCCCTACTTAAAGGCATCTCGGACTTAGTCTATTTTTCATAAATTCTAAGAAAAACATATGTTAGGATGCTGCGAGATGAACGGGATGCTGCATGGAGATGAATCTTGATCTTCTTCATCTCCCATCTTAATACAGCATTCCTACTTAAAGGCATCTCGGACTTAGTCGATTTTTCATAAATTCTTAGAAAAACATATGTAAGAAGGCTGCGAGATAAATGGGATGCTGCATGGAGATGAATCTTGATCTTCTTCATCTCCCATCTTAATACAGCATCCCTACTTAAAGGCATCTCGGACTTAGTCGATTTTTTGTAAATTCTAAGAAAACCATATGTTAGGATGCTGGGAGATGAATGGGATGCTGCATGGAGATGAATCTTGATCTTCTTCATCTCCCATCTTAATACAGCATCCCTACTTGATGGCATCTCGGACTTAGTCGATTTTTCATAAATTCTAAGAAAAACATATGTTAGGATGCTGCGAGATGAATGGGATGCTGCATGGAGATGAATCTTGATCTTCTTCATCTCCCGTCTTAATACAGCATCCCTACTTAAAGGCATCTCGGACTAAGTCGATTTTTCATAAATTCTAAGAAAAACATATGTTAGGATGCTGCGAGATGAATGGGATGCTGCATGGAGATGAATCTTGATCTTCTTCATCTCCCATCTTAATACAGCATCCCTACTTAAAGGCATCTCGGACTTAGTCGATTTTTCATAAATTCTAAGAAAAACATATGTTAGGATGCTGCGAGATGAATGGGATGCTGCATGGAGATGAATCTTGATCTTCTTCATCTCCCATCTTAATACAGCATCCCTACTTAAATGCATCTCGGACTTAGTCGATTTTTCATAAATTCTAAGAAAAACATATGTTAGGATGCTGCGAGATGAATGGGATGCTGCATGGAGATGCATCTTGATCTCCTACATCTCCCATCTTAATACAGCATCCCTACTTAAAGCCATCTCGGACTAAGTTGATTTTTCATAAATTCATAGAAATTCATATGTTAGGATGCTGCGAGATGAATGGGATGCTGCATGGAGATGAATCTTGATCTCCTACATCTCCCATCTCAATACAGCATCCCTACTTAAAGGCATCTCGGACTTAGTCGATTTTTCATAAATTCATAGAAATTCATATGTTAGGATGCTGGGAGATGAATGGGATGCTGCATGGAGATGAATCTTGATCTCCTACATCTCCCATCTCAATACAGCATCCCTACTTAAAGGCATCTCGGACTTAGTCGATTTTTCATAAATTCATAGAAATTCATATGTTAGGATGCTGCGAGATGAATGGGATGCTGCATGGAGATGAATCTTGATCTCCTACATCTCCCATCTCAATACAGCATCCCTACTTAAAGGCATCTCGGACTTAGTCGATTTTTCATAAATTCATAGAAATTCATATGTTAGGATGCTGCGAGATGAATGGGATGCTGCATGGAGATGAATCTTGATCTCCTACATCTCTCATCTCAATACAGCATCCCTACTTAAAGCCATCTCGGACTTAGTCGATTTTTCATAAATTCTAAGAAAAACATATGTTAGGATGCTGCGAGATGAATGGGATGCTGCATGGAGATGAATCTTGATCTTCTTCATCTCCCATCTTAATACAGCATCCCTACTTAAATGCATCTCGGACTTAGTCGATTTTTCATAAATTCTAAGAAAAACATATGTTAGGATGCTGCGAGATGAATGGGATGCTGCATGGAGATGAATCTTGATCTTCTTCATCTCCCATCTTAATACAGCATCCCTACTTAAAGGCATCTCGGACTTAGTCGATTTTTCATAAATTCTAAGAAAAACATATGTTAGGATGCTGCGAGATGAATGGGATGCTGCATGGAGATGAATCTTGATCTTCTTCATCTCCCATCTTAATACAGCATCCCTACTTAAAGGCATCTCGGACTTAGTCGATTTTTCATAAATTCTAAGAAATTCATATGTTAGGATGCTGGGAGATGAATGGGATGCTGCATGGAGATGAATCTTGATCTCCTACATCTCCCATCTCAATACAGCATCCCTACTTAAAGCCATCTCGGACTTAGTCGATTTTTCATAAATTCATAGAAATTCATATGTTAGGATGCTGCGAGATGAATGGGATGCTGCATGGAGATGAATCTTGATCTCCTACATCTCTCATCTCAATACAGCATCCCTACTTAAAGGCATCTCGGACTTAGTCGATTTTTCATAAATTCATAGAAATTCATATGTTAGGATGCTGGGAGATGAATGGGATGCTGCATGCAGATGAATCTTGATCTTCTTCATCTCCCATCTTAATACAGCATCCCTACTTAAAGGCATCTCGGACTTAGTCTATTTTTCATAAATTCTAAGAAAAACATATGTTAGGATGCTGCGAGATGAACGGGATGCTGCATGGAGATGAATCTTGATCTTCTTCATCTCCCATCTTAATACAGCATTCCTACTTAAAGGCATCTCGGACTTAGTCGATTTTTCATAAATTCTTAGAAAAACATATGTAAGAAGGCTGCGAGATAAATGGGATGCTGCATGGAGATGAATCTTGATCTTCTTCATCTCCCATCTTAATACAGCATCCCTACTTAAAGGCATCTCGGACTTAGTCGATTTTTTGTAAATTCTAAGAAAACCATATGTTAGGATGCTGGGAGATGAATGGGATGCTGCATGGAGATGAATCTTGATCTCCTACATCTCCCATCTCAATACAGCATCCCTACTTAAAGGCATCTCGGACTTAGTCGATTTTTCATAAATTCATAGAAATTCATATGTTAGGATGCTGCGAGATGAATGGGATGCTGCATGGAGATGAATCTTGATCTCCTACATCTCTCATCTCAATACAGCATCCCTACTTAAAGCCATCTCGGACTTAGTCGATTTTTCATAAATTCTAAGAAAAACATATGTTAGGATGCTGCGAGATGAATGGGATGCTGCATGGAGATGAATCTTGATCTTCTTCATCTCCCATCTTAATACAGCATCCCTACTTAAATGCATCTCGGACTTAGTCGATTTTTCATAAATTCTAAGAAAAACATATGTTAGGATGCTGCGAGATGAATGGGATGCTGCATGGAGATGAATCTTGATCTTCTTCATCTCCCATCTTAATACAGCATCCCTACTTAAAGGCATCTCGGACTTAGTCGATTTTTCATAAATTCTAAGAAATTCATATGTTAGGATGCTGGGAGATGAATGGGATGCTGCATGGAGATGAATCTTGATCTCCTACATCTCCCATCTTAATACAGCATCCCTACTTAAAGCCATCTCGGACTTAGTCGATTTTTCATAAATTCTAAGAAATTCATATGTTAGGATGCTGGGAGATGAATGGGATGCTGCATGGAGATGAATCTTGATCTCCTACATCTCCCATCTCAATACAGCATCCCTACTTAAAGGCATCTCGGACTTAGTCGATTTTTCATAAATTCATAGAAATTCATATGTTAGGATGCTGCGAGATGAATGGGATGCTGCATGGAGATGAATCTTGGTCTTCTTCATCTCCCATCTTAATACAGCATCCCTACTTAAAGGCATCTCGGACTTATTCGATTTTTCATAAATTCTAAGAAATTCATATGTTAGGATGCTGGGAGATGAATGGGATGCTGCATGGAGATGAATCTTGATCTTCTCCATCTCCCATCTTAATACAGCATCCCTACTTAAAGCCATCTCGGACTTAGTCGATTTTTCATAAATTCTAAGAAATTCATATGTTAGGATGCTGGAAGATAAATGGGATGCTGCATGGAGATGCATCTTGATCTCCTACATCTCCCATCTTAATACAGCATCCCTACTTAAAGCCATCTCGGACTTAGTCGATTTTTCATAAATTCTAAGAAATTCATATGTTAGGATGCTGCGAGATGAATGGGATGCTGCATGGAGATGAATCTTGATCTCCTACATCTCTCATCTCAATACAGCATCCCTACTTAAAGCCATCTCGGACTTAGTCGATTTTTCATAAATTCATAGAAATTCATATGTTAGGATGCTGCGAGATGAATGGGATGCTGCATGGAGATGCATCTTGATCTCCTACATCTCCCATCTTAATACAGCATCCCTACTTAAAGCCATCTCGGACTTAGTCGATTTTTCATAAATTCTAAGAAATTCATATGTTAGGATGCTGGGAGATGAATAGGATGCTGCATGGAGATGAATCTTGATCTTCTTCATCTCCCATCTTAATACAGCATCCCTACTTAAAGGCATCTCGGACTTAGTCGATTTTTCATAAATTCATAGAAATTCATATGTTAGGATGCTGCGAGATGAATGGGATGCTGCATGGAGATGAATCTTGATCTCCTACATCTCTCATCTCAATACAGCATCCCTACTTAAAGCCATCTCGGACTTAGTCGATTTTTCATAAATTCATAGAAATTCATATGTTAGGATGCTGCGAGATGAATGGGATGCTGCATGGAGATGAATCTTGATCTACTCCATCTCCCATCTTAATACAGCATCCCTACTTAAATGCATCTCGGACTTAGTCGATTTTTCATAAATTCTAAGAAATTCATATGTTAGGATGCTGGGAGATGAATGGGATGCTGCATGGAGATGAATCTTGATCTTCTTCATCTCCCATCTCAATACAGCATCCCTACTTAAAGGCATCTCGGACTTAGTCGATTTTTCATAAATTCATAGAAATTCATATGTTAGGATGCTGGGAGATGAATGGGATGCTGCATGGAGATGAATCTTGATCTTCTTCATCTCCCATCTTAATACAGCATCCCTACTTAAAGGCATCTCGGACTTAGTCGATTTTTCATAAATTCATAGAAATTCATATGTTAGGATGCTGCGAGATGAATGGGATGCTGCATGGAGATGAATCTTGATCTCCTACATCTCTCATCTCAATACAGCATCCCTACTTAAAGCCATCTCGGACTTAGTCGATTTTTCATAAATTCATAGAAATTCATATGTTAGGATGCTGCGAGATGAATGGGATGCTGCATGGAGATGAATCTTGATCTACTCCATCTCCCATCTTAATACAGCATCCCTACTTAAATGCATCTCGGACTTAGTCGATTTTTCATAAATTCTAAGAAATTCATATGTTAGGATGCTGGGAGATGAATGGGATGCTGCATGGAGATGAATCTTGATCTTCTTCATCTCCCATCTCAATACAGCATCCCTACTTAAAGGCATCTCGGACTTAGTCGATTTTTCATAAATTCATAGAAATTCATATGTTAGGATGCTGGGAGATGAATGGGATGCTGCATGGAGATGAATCTTGATCTTCTTCATCTCCCATCTTAATACAGCATCCCTACTTAAAGGCATCTCGGACTTAGTCGATTTTTCATAAATTCTAAGAAATTCATATGTTAGGATGCTGGGAGATGAATGGGATGCTGCATGGAGATGAATCTTGATCTCCTACATCTCCCATCTCAATACAGCATCCCTACTTAAAGGCATCTCGGACTTAGTCGATTTTTCATAAATTCATAGAAATTCATATGTTAGGATGCTGCGAGATGAATGGGATGCTGCATGGAGATGAATCTTGATCTTCTTCATCTCCCATCTTAATACAGCATCCCTACTTAAATGCATCTCGGACTTAGTCGATTTTTCATAAATTCTAAGAAATTCATATGTTAGGATGCTGGGAGATGAATGGGATGCTGCATGGAGATGAATCTTGATCTTCTTCATCTCCCATCTCAATACAGCATCCCTACTTAAAGGCATCTCGGACTTAGTCGATTTTTCATAAATTCATAGAAATTCATATGTTAGGATGCTGGGAGATGAATGGGATGCTGCATGGAGATGAATCTTGATCTCCTACATCTCCCATCTCAATACAGCATCCCTACTTAAAGGCATCTCGGACTTAGTCGATTTTTCATAAATTCATAGAAATTCATATGTGAGGATGCTGCGAGATGAATGGGATGCTGCATGGAGATGAATCTTGATCTCCTACATCTCTCATCTCAATACAGCATCCCTACTTAAAGCCATCTCGGACTTAGTCGATTTTTCATAAATTCATAGAAATTCATATGTTAGGATGCTGGGAGATGAATGGGATGCTGCATGGAGATGAATCTTGATCTCCTACATCTCCCATCTCAATACAGCATCCCTACTTAAAGGCATCTCGGACTTAGTCGATTTTTCATAAATTCATAGAAATTCATATGTTAGGATGCTGCGAGATGAATGGGATGCTGCATGGAGATGAATCTTGATCTTCTTCATCTCCCATCTTAATACAGCATCCCTACTTAAAGGCATCTCGGACTTAGTCGATTTTTCATAAATTCATAGAAATTCATATGTTAGGATGCTGCGAGATGAATGGGATGCTGCATGGAGATGAATCTTGATCTCCTACATCTCTCATCTCAATACAGCATCCCTACTTAAAGCCATCTCGGACTTAGTCGATTTTTCATAAATTCATAGAAATTCATATGTTAGGATGCTGCGAGATGAATGGGATGCTGCATGGAGATGAATCTTGATCTACTCCATCTCCCATCTTAATACAGCATCCCTACTTAAATGCATCTCGGACTTAGTCGATTTTTCATAAATTCTAAGAAATTCATATGTTAGGATGCTGGGAGATGAATGGGATGCTGCATGGAGATGAATCTTGATCTTCTTCATCTCCCATCTCAATACAGCATCCCTACTTAAAGGCATCTCGGACTTAGTCGATTTTTCATAAATTCATAGAAATTCATATGTTAGGATGCTGGGAGATGAATGGGATGCTGCATGGAGATGAATCTTGATCTTCTTCATCTCCCATCTTAATACAGCATCCCTACTTAAAGGCATCTCGGACTTAGTCGATTTTTCATAAATTCTAAGAAATTCATATGTTAGGATGCTGGGAGATGAATGAGATGCTGCATGGAGATGAATCTTGATCTCCTACATCTCTCATCTCAATACAGCATCCCTACTTAAAGCCATCTCGGACTTAGTCGATTTTTCATAAATTCATAGAAATTCATATGTTAGGATGCTGCGAGATGAATGGGATGCTGCATGGAGATGAATCTTGATCTTCTTCATCTCCCATCTTAATACAGCATCCCTACTTAAATGCATCTCGGACTTAGTCGATTTTTCATAAATTCTAAGAAATTCATATGTTAGGATGCTGGGAGATGAATGGGATGCTGCATGGAGATGAATCTTGATCTTCTTCATCTCCCATCTCAATACAGCATCCCTACTTAAAGGCATCTCGGACTTAGTCGATTTTTCATAAATTCATAGAAATTCATATGTTAGGATGCTGGGAGATGAATGGGATGCTGCATGGAGATGAATCTTGATCTCCTACATCTCCCATCTCAATACAGCATCCCTACTTAAAGGCATCTCGGACTTAGTCGATTTTTCATAAATTCATAGAAATTCATATGTGAGGATGCTGCGAGATGAATGGGATGCTGCATGGAGATGAATCTTGATCTCCTACATCTCTCATCTCAATACAGCATCCCTACTTAAAGCCATCTCGGACTTAGTCGATTTTTCATAAATTCATAGAAATTCATATGTTAGGATGCTGCGAGATGAATGGGATGCTGCATGGAGATGCATCTTGATCTCCTACATCTCCCATCTTAATACAGCATCCCTACTTAAAGCCATCTCGGACTTAGTCGATTTTTCATAAATTCTAAGAAATTCATATGTTAGGATGCTGGGAGATGAATAGGATGCTGCATGGAGATGAATCTTGATCTTCTTCATCTCCCATCTTAATACAGCATCCCTAATTGAAGGCATCTCGGACTTAGTCGATTTTTCATAAATTCTAAGAAATTCATATGTTAGGATGCTGGGAGATGAATGGGATGCTGCATGGAGATGAATCTGGATCTCCTACATCTCCCATCTCAATACAGCATCCCTACTTAAAGGCATCTCGGACTTAGTCGATTTTTCATAAATTCATAGAAATTCATATGTTAGGATGCTGCGAGATGAATGGGATGCTGCATGGAGATGGATCTTGATCTACTTCATCTCCCATCTTAATACAGCATCCCTACTTAAATGCATCTCGGACTTAGTCGATTTTTCATAAATTCTAAGAAATTCATATGTTAGGATGCTGGGAGATGAATGGGATGCTGCATGGAGATGAATCTTGATCTTCTTCATCTCCCATCTTAATACAGCATCCCTACTTAAAGGCATCTCGGACTTAGTCGATTTTTCATAAATTCTAAGAAATTCATATGTTAGGATGCTGGGAGATAAATGGGATGCTGCATGGAGATGAATCTTGATCTCCTACATCTCCCATCTCAATACAGCATCCCTTCTTAAAGGCATCTCGGACTTAGTCGATTTTTCATAAATTCTAAGAAATTCATATGTTAGGATGCTGGGAGATGAATGAGATGCTGCATGGAGATGAATCTTGATCTCCTACATCTCTCATCTCAATACAGCATCCCTACTTAAAGCCATCTCGGACTTAGTCGATTTTTCATAAATTCATAGAAATTCATATGTTAGGATGCTGCGAGATGAATGGGATGCTGCATGGAGATGAATCTTGATCTACTCCATCTCCCATCTTAATACAGCATCCCTACTTAAATGCATCTCGGACTTAGTCGATTTTTCATAAATTCTAAGAAATTCATATGTTAGGATGCTGGGAGATGAATGGGATGCTGCATGGAGATGAATCTTGATCTTCTTCATCTCCCATCTCAATACAGCATCCCTACTTAAAGGCATCTCGGACTAAGTCGATTTTTCATAAATTCTAAGAAATTCATATGTTAGGATGCTGGGAGATGAATGGGATGCTGCATGGAGATGAATCTTGATCTCCTACATCTCCCATCTCAATACAGCATCCCTACTTAAAGGCATCTCGGACTTAGTCGATTTTTCATAAATTCATAGAAATTCATATGTTAGGATGCTGCGAGATGAATGGGATGCTGCATGGAGATGAATCTTGATCTTCTTCATCTCCCATCTTAATACAGCATCCCTACTTAAAGGCATCTCGGACTTAGTCGATTTTTCATAAATTCATAGAAATTCATATGTTAGGATGCTGCGAGATGAATGGGATGCTGCATGGAGATGAATCTTGATCTCCTACATCTCTCATCTCAATACAGCATCCCTACTTAAAGGCATCTCGGACTTAGTCGATTTTTCATAAATTCATAGAAATTCATATGTTAGGATGCTGGGAGATGAATGGGATGCTGCATGGAGATGAATCTTGATCTTCTTCATCTCCCATCTTAATACAGCATCCCTACTTAAAGGCATCTCGGACTTAGTCGATTTTTCATAAATTCTAAGAAATTCATATGTAAGGATGCTGGGAGATGAATGGGATGCTGCATGGAGATGAATCTTGATCTCCTACATCTCCCATCTCAATACAGCATCCCTACTTAAAGGCATCTCGGACTTAGTCGATTTTTCATAAATTCATAGAAATTCATATGTTAGGATGCTGCGAGATGAATGGGATGCTGCATGGAGATGAATCTTGATCTCCTACATCTCTCATCTCAATACAGCATCCCTACTTAAAGCCATCTCGGACTTAGTCGATTTTTCATAAATTCTAAGAAAAACATATGTTAGGATGCTGCGAGATGAATGGGATGCTGCATGGAGATGAATCTTGATCTTCTTCATCTCCCATCTTTATACAGCGTCCCTACTTGAAGGCATCTCGGACTTAGTCGATTTTTCATAAATTCGAAGAAAAACATATGTTAGGATGCTGCGAGATGAATGGGATGCTGCATGGAGATGAATCTTGATCTTCTTCATCTCCCATCTTAATACAGCATCCCTACTTAAAAGCATCTCGGACTTAGTCGATTTTTCATAAATTCTAAGAAAAACATATGTTAGGATGCTGCGAGTTGAATGGGATGCTGCATGGAGATGAATCTTGATCTTCTTCATCTCCCATCTTAATACAGCATCCCTACTTAAGGGCATCTCGGACTTAGTCGATTTTTCATAAATTCTAAGAAAAACATATGTTAGGATGCTGTAAGATGAATAGGATGCTGCATGGAGATGAATCTTGATCTTTTTCATCTCCCGTCTTGATACAGCATCCCTACTTAAAGGCATCTGGCACTTAGTCGATTTTTCATAAATTCTAAGAAAAACATATGTTAGGATGCTAGGAGATGAATGGGATGCTGCATGGGGATGAATCTTGATCTTCTTCATCTCCCATCTCAATACAGCATCCCTACTTAAAGACATCTCGGACTTAGTCGATTTTTCATAAATTCTTAGAAAACAATATGTTAGGATGCTGCGAGATGAATGGGATGCTGCATGGAGATGAATCTTGATCTTCTTCATCTCCCATCTTAATACAGCATCCCTACTTAAGGGCATCTCGGACTTAGTCGATTTTTCATAAATTCTAAGAAAAACATATGTTAGGATGCTGGGAGATGAATGGGATGCTTCATTGAGATGAATCTTGATCTCCTACATCTCTCATCTCAATACAGCATCCCTACTTAAAGGCATCTCGGACTTAGTCGATTTTTCATAAATTCTAAGAAAAACATATGTTAGGATGCTGCGAGATGAATGGGATGCTGCATGGAGATGAATCTTGATCTTTTTCATCTCCCGTCTTGATACAGCATCCCTACTTAAAGGCATCTGGCACTTAGTCGATTTTTCATAAATTCTAAGAAAAACATATGTTAGGATGCTGCGAGATGAATGGGATGCTGCATGGAGATGAATCTTGATCTTCTTTATCTCCCATCTTAATACAGCATCCCTACTTAAAGGCATCTCGGACTTAGTCGATTTTTCATAAATTCATAGAAATTCATATGTTAGGATGCTGCGAGATGAATGGGATGCTGCATGGAGATGAATCTTGATCTTCTTCATCTCCCATCTTAATACAGCATCCCTACTTAAGGGCATCTCGGACTTAGTCGATTTTTCATAAATTCTAAGAAATTCATATGTTAGGATGCTGGGAGATGAATGGGATGCTGCATGGAGATGAATCTTGATTTCCTACATCTCCCATCTTAATACAGCATCCCTACTTAAAGGCATCTCGGACTTAGTCGATTTTTCATAAATTCTAAGAAAAACATATGTTAGGATGCTAGGAGATGAATGGGATGCTGCATGGGGATGAATCTTGATCTTCTTCATCTCCCATCTCAATACAGCATCCCTACTTAAGGGCATCTCGGACTTAGTCGATTTTTCATAAATTCTTAGAAAACAATATGTTAGGATGCTGCGAGATGAATGGGATGCTGCATGGAGATGAATCTTGATCTTCTTCATCTCCCATCTTAATACAGCATCCCTACTTAAAGACATCTCGGACTTAGTCGATTTTTCATAAATTCTTAGAAAACAATATGTTAGGATGCTGCGAGATGAATGGGATGCTGCATGGAGATGAATCTTGATCTTTTTCATCTCCCATCTTAATACAGCATCCCTTCTTAAGGGCATCTCGGACTTAGTCGATTTTTCATAAATTCTAAGAAAAACATATGTTAGGATGCTGGGAGATGAATGGGATGCTTCATTGAGATGAATCTTGATCTTCTTCATCTCCCATCTTGATACAGCATTCCTACTTAAAGGCATCTGGCACTTAGTCGATTTTTCATAAATTCTAAGAAAAACATATGTTAGGATGCTGCGAGATGAATGGGATGCTGCATGGAGATGAATCTTGATCTTTTTCATCTCCCGTCTTGATACAGCATCCCTTCTTAAAGGCATCTGGCACTTAGTCGATTTTTCATAAATTCATAGAAATTCATATGTTAGGATGCTGCGAGATGAATGGGATGCTGCATGGAGATGAATCTTGATCTCCTACATCTCTCATCTCAATACAGCATCCCTACTTAAAGGCATCTCGGACTTAGTCGATTTTTCATAAATTCATAGAAATTCATATGTTAGGATGCTGCGAGATGAATGGGATGCTGCATGGAGATGAATCTTGATCTCCTACATCTCTCATCTCAATACAGCATCCCTACTTAAAGGCATCTCGGACTTAGTCGATTTTTCATAAATTCATAGAAATTCATATGTTAGGATGCTGCGAGATGAATGGGATGCTGCATGGAGATGAATCTTGATCTACTCCATCTCCCATCTTAATACAGCATCCCTACTTAAATGCATCTCGGACTTAGTCGATTTTTCATAAATTCTAAGAAATTCATATGTTAGGATGCTGGGAGATGAATGGGATGCTGCATGGAGATGAATCTTGATTTCCTACATCTCCCATCTTAATACAGCATCCCTACTTAAAGCCATCTCGGACTTAGTCGATTTTTCATTAATTCTAAGGAATTCATATGTTAGGATGCTGGGAGATGAATGGGATGCTCCATGGAGATGAATCTTGATCTTCTTCATCTCCTATCCTAATCCAGCATCCCTACTTACAGGCATCTCGGACTTAGTCGATTTTTCATAAATTCTAAGAAATTCATATGTTAGGATGCTGCGAGATGAATGGGATGCTGCATGGAGATGAATCTTGATCTTCTTCATCTCCTATCTTAATACAGCATCCCTACTTAAAGGCATCTCGGACTTAGTCGATTTTTCATAAATTCTAAGAAAAACATATGTTAGGATGCTGCGAGATGAATGGGATGCTGCATGGAGATGAATCTTGATCTTCTTCATCTCCTATCTTAATACAGCATCCCTACTTAAAGGCATCTCGGACTTAGTCGATTTTACATAAATTCATAGAAATTCATATGTTAGGATGCTGCGAGATGCATGGGATGCTGCATGGAGATGAATCTTGATCTTCTCCATCTCCCATCTTAATACAGCATCCCTACTTAAGGGCATCTCGGACTTAGTCGATTTTTCATAAATTCTAAGAAATTCATATGTTAGGATGCTGCGAGATGCATGGGATGCTGCATGGAGATGAATCTTGATCTTCTCCATCTCCCATCTTAATACAGCATCCCTACTTAAAGCCATCTCGGACTTAGTCGATTTTTCATAAATTCTAAGAAATTCATATGTTAGGATGCTGCGAGATGAATGGGATGCTGCATGGAGATGAATCTTGATCTCCTACATCTCTCATCTCAATACAGCATCCCTACTTAAAGGCATCTCGGACTTAGTCGATTTTTCATAAATTCATAGAAATTCATATGTTAGGATGCTGCGAGATGAATGGGATGCTGCATGGAGATGAATCTTGATCTCCTACATCTCCCATCTTAATACAGCATCCCTACTTAAATGCATCTCGGACTTAGTCGATTTTTCATAAATTCTAAGAAATTCATATGTTAGGATGCTGGGAGATGAATGGGATGCTGCATGGAGATGAATCTTGATCTCCTACATCTCCCATCTCAATACAGCATCCCTACTTAAAGCCATCTCGGACTTAGTCGATTTTTCATAAATTCTAAGAAATTCATATGTTAGGATGCTGGGAGATGAATGGGATGCTGCAGGGAGATGAATCTTGATCTTCTTCATCTCCCATCTTGGTACAGCATCCCTACTTAAAGCCATCTCGGACTTAGTCGATTTTTCATAAATTCTAAGAAATTCATATGTTAGGATGCTGGGAGATGAATGGGATGCTGCATGGAGATGAATCTTGATCTCCTACATCTCCCATCTCAATACAGCATCCCTACTTAAAGGCATCTCGGACTTAGTCGATTTTACATAAATTCATAGAAATTCATATGTTAGGATGCTGCGAGATGCATGGGATGCTGCATGGAGATGAATCTTGATCTTCTCCATCTCCCATCTTAATACAGCATCCCTACTTAAGGGCATCTCGGACTTAGTCGATTTTTCATAAATTCTAAGAAATTCATATGTTAGGATGCTGCGAGATGAATGGGATGCTGCATGGAGATGAATCTTGATCTCCTACATCTCCCATCTTAATACAGCATCCCTACTTAAAGCCATCTCGGACTTAGTCGATTTTTCATAAATTCTAAGAAATTCATATGTTAGGATGCTGGGAGATGAATGGGATGCTGCATGGAGATGAATCTTGATCTTCTCCATCTCCCATCTTAATACAGCATCCCTACTTAAAGCCATCTCGGACTTAGTCGATTTTTCATAAATTCTAAGAAATTCATATGTTAGGATGCTGCGAGATGAATGGGATGCTGCATGGAGATGAATCTTGATCTCCTACATCTCTCATCTCAATACAGCATCCCTACTTAAAGGCATCTCGGACTTAGTCGATTTTTCATAAATTCATAGAAATTCATATGTTAGGATGCTGCGAGATGAATGGGATGCTGCATGGAGATGAATCTTGATCTCCTTCATCTCCCATCTTAATACAGCATCCCTACTTAAAGCCATCTCGGACTTAGTCGATTTTTCATAAATTCTAAGAAATTCATATGTAAGGATGCTGGGAGATAAATGGGATGCTGCATGGAGATGAATCTTGATCTCCTACATCTCCCATCTCAATACAGCATCCCTACTTAAAGGCATCTCGGACTTAGTCGATTTTTCATAAATTCATAGAAATTCATATGTTAGGATGCTGCGAGATGAATGGGATGCTGCATGGAGATGAATCTTGATCTCCTACATCTCTCATCTCAATACAGCATCCCTACTTAAAGCCATCTCGGACTTAGTCGATTTTTCATAAATTCATAGAAATTCATATGTTAGGATGCTGCGAGATGAATGGGATGCTGCATGGAGATGAATCTTGATCTCCTACATCTCCCATCTTAATACAGCATCCCTACTTGAAGGCATCTCGGACTTAGTCGATTTTTCATAAATTCTAAGAAATTCATATGTTAGGATGCTGGGAGATGAATGGGATGCTGCATGGAGATGAATCTTGATCTTCTTCATCTCCCATCTTAATACAGCATCCCTACTTAAATGCATCTCGGACTTAGTCGATTTTTCATAAATTCTAAGAAAAACATATGTTAGGATGCTGCGAGATGAATGGGATGCTGCATGGAGATGAATCTTGATCTCCTACATCTCCCGTCTCAATACAGCATCCCTACTTAAAGGCATCTCGGACTTAGTCGATTTTTCATAAATTCTAAGAAATTCATATGTTAGGATGCTGGGAGATGAATGGGATGCTGCATGGAGATGAATCTTGATCTCCTACATCTCTCATCTCAATACAGCATCCCTACTTAAAGGCATCTCGGACTTAGTCGATTTTTCATAAATCCATAGAAATTCATATGTTAGGATGCTGGGAGATGAATGGGATGCTGCATGGAGATGAATCTTGATCTCCTACATCTCCCATCTTAATACAGCATCCCTACTTAAAGCCATCTCGGACTTAGTCGATTTTTCATAAATTCTAAGAAATTCATATGTTAGGATGCTGGGAGATGAATGGGATGCTGCATGGAGATGAATCTTGATCTTCTCCATCTCCCATCTTAATACAGCATCCCTACTTAAAGCCATCTCGGACTTAGTCGATTTTTCATAAATTCTAAGAAATTCATATGTTAGGATGCTGCGAGATGAATGGGATGCTGCATGGAGATGAATCTTGATCTCCTACATCTCTCATCTCAATACAGCATCCCTACTTAAAGGCATCTCGGACTTAGTCGATTTTTCATAAATTCTAAGAAATTCATATGTTAGGATGCTGCGAGATGAATGGGATGCTGCATGGAGATGAATCTTGATCTCCTTCATCTCCCATCTTAATACAGCATCCCTACTTAAAGCCATCTCGGACTTAGTCGATTTTTCATAAATTCTAAGAAATTCATATGTAAGGATGCTGGGAGATAAATGGGATGCTGCATGGAGATGAATCTTGATCTCCTACATCTCCCATCTCAATACAGCATCCCTACTTAAAGGCATCTCGGACTTAGTCGATTTTTCATAAATTCATAGAAATTCATATGTTAGGATGCTGCGAGATGCATGGGATGCTGCATGGAGATGAATCTTGATCTCCTACATCTCCCATCTCAATACAGCATCCCTACTTCAAGGCATCTCGGACTTAGTCGATTTTTCATAAATTCATAGAAATTCATATGTTAGGATGCTGCGAGATGAATGGGATGCTGCATGCAGATGAATATTGATCTCCTACATCTCCCGTCTCAATACAGCATCCCTACTTAAAGGCATCTCGGACTTAGTCGATTTTTCATAAATTCATAGAAATTCATATGTTAGGATGCTGCGAGATGAATGGGATGCTGCATGGAGATGAATCTTGATCTCCTACATCTCTCATCTCAATACAGCATCCCTACTTAAAGCCATCTCGGACTTAGTCGATTTTTCATAAATTCATAGAAATTCATATGTTAGGATGCTGCGAGATGAATGGGATGCTGCATGGAGATGAATCTTGATCTCCTACATCTCTCATCTCAATACAGCATCCCTACTTAAAGGCATCTCGGACTTAGTCGATTTTTCATAAATTCATAGAAATTCATATGTTAGGATGCTGGGAGATGAATGGGATGCTGCATGGAGATGTATCTTGATCTCCTACATCTCCCGTCTCAATACAGCATCCCTACTTAAAGGCATCTCGGACTTAGTCGATTTTTCATAAAATCATAGAAATTCATATGTTTGGATGCTGGGAGATGAATATGATGCTGCATGGAGATGTATCTTGATCTCCTACATCTCTCATCTCAATACAGCATCCCTTCTTAAAGGCATCTCGGAATTAGTCGATTTTTCATAAATTCATAGAAATTCATATGTTAAGATGCTGGGAGATGAATGGGATGCTGCATGGAGATGAATCTTGATCTCCTACATCTCCCATCTCAATGCAGCATCCCTACTTAAAGCCATCTCGGACTTAGTCAATTTTTCATAAATTCTAAGAAAAACATATGTTAGGATGCTGCGAGATGAATGGGATGCTGCATTGAGATGAATCTGGATCTTCTTCATCTCTCATCTCAATACAGCATCCTTTCTTAAAGGCATCTCGGACTTAGTCGATTTTTCATAAATTCTAAGAAAAACATATGTTAGGATGCTGCGAGATGAATGGGATGCTGCATGGAGATGAATCTTGATCTTCTTCATCTCCCATCTTAATACAGCATCCCTACTTAAAGGCATCTCGGACTTAGTCGATTTTTCATAAATTCTAAGAAAAACATATGTTGGGATAATGCGAAATGAATGGGATGCTGCATGGAGATGAATCTTTATCTTCTTCATCTCCCGTCTTAATACAGCATCCCTACTTAAAGGCATCTCGGACTTAGTCGATTTTTCATAAATTCTAAGAAAAACATATGTTAGGATGCTGCGAGATGAATGGGATGCTGCATGGAGATGAATCTTGATCTTCTTCATCTCCCGTCTTAATACAGCATCCCTACTTAAAGGCATCTCGGACTTAGTCGATTTTTCATAAATTCTAAGAAAAACATATGTTAGGATGCTGCGAGATGAATGGGATGCTGCATTGAGATGAATCTTGATCTTCTTCATCTCCCATCTCAATACAGCATCCCTACTTAAAGGCATCTCGGACTTAGTCGATTTTTCATAAATTCTAAGAAAAACATATGTTCGGATGCTGCGAGATGAATGGGATGCTGCATGGAGATGAATCTTGATCTTCTTCATCTCCCATCTTAATACAGCATCCCTACTTAAAGGCATCTCGGACTTAGTCGATTTTTCATAAATTCTAAGAAAAACATATGTTAGGATGCTGGGAGATGAATGGGATGCTGCATGGAGATGAATCTTGATCTTCTTCAACTCCCATCTTAATACAGCATCCCTACTTAAAGGCATCTCGGACTTAGTCGATTTTTCATAAATTCTAAAAAAAACATATGTTAGGATGCTGCGAGGTGAATGGGATGCTGCATGGAGATGTATCTTGATCTTCTTCATCTCCCATCTTAATACAGCATCCCTACTTAAAGGCATCTCGGACTTAGTCGATTTTTCATAAATTCTAAGAAAAACATATGTTAGGATACTGCGAGATGAATGGGATGCTGCATGGAGATGAATCTTGATCTTCTTCATCTCCCATCTTAATACAGCATCCCTGCCTAAAAGCATCTCGGACTTAGTCGATTTTTCATAAATTCTAAGAAAAACATATGTTAAGATGCTGGGAGATGAATGGGATGCTGCATGAAGATGAATCTTGATCTTCTTCATCTCCCATCTTAATGCAGCATCCCTACTTAAAGGAATCTCGGACTTAGTCGATTTTTCATAAATTCTAAGAAAAACATATGTTAGGATGCTGCGAGATGAATGGGATGCTGGATGGAAATAAATCTTGATCTTCTACATCTCCCATCTTAATACAGCATCCCTACCTAAAGGCATCTCGGACTTAGTCGATTTTTCATTAATTCTAAGAAAAACATATGTTAGGATGCTGGGAGATGAATGGGATGCTGCATGGAGATGAATCTTGATCTTCTCCATCTCCCATCTTAATACAGCATCCCTACTTAAAGGCATCTCGGACTTAGTCGATTTTTCATAAATTCTAAGAAAAACATATGTTAGGGTGCTGCGAGATGAATGAGATGCTGCATGGAGATTAATCTTGATCTTCTTCATCTCCCATCTTAATAGAGCATCCCTACTTAAAGGCATCTCGGACTTAGTCGATTTTTCATAAATTTTAAGAAATTGATATGTTAGGATGCTGGGAGATGAATGGGATGCTGCATGGAGATGAATCTTGATCTCCTTCATCTCTCATCTCAATACAGCATCCCTAATTAAAGGCATCTCGGACTTAGTCGATTTTTCATAAATTCTAAGAAATTCATATGTTAGGATGCTGGGAGATGAATGGGATGCTGCATGGAGATGAATCTTGATCTCCTACATCTCCCATCTCAATACAGCATCCCTACTTAAAGGCATCTCGGACTTAGTCGATTTTTCATAAATTCATAGAAATTCATATGTTAGGATGCTGCGAGATGAATGGGATGCTGCATGGAGATGAATCTTGATCTCCTACATCTCCCATCTCAATACAGCATCCCTAATTAAAGGCATCTCGGACTTAGTCGATTTTTCATAAATTCTAAGAAATTCATATGTAAGGATGCTGGGAGATGAATGGGATGCTGCATTGAGATGAATCTTGATCTTCTCCATCTCCCATCTGAATACAGCATCCCTACTTAAAGGCATCTCGGACTTAGCAGATTTTTCATAAAATCTAAGAAAAACATATGTTAAGATGCTGCGAGATGAATGGGATGCTGCATGGAGATGAATCTTGATCTTCTTCATCTCCCATCTCAATACAGCATCCCTAATTAAAGGCATCTCGGACTTAGTCGATTTTTCATAAATTCTAAGAAATTCATATGTTAGGATGCTGGGAGATGAATGGGATGCTGCATTGAGATGAATCTTGATCTTCTTCATCTCCCATCTTAATACAGCATCCCTACTTAAAGGCATCTCGGACTTAGTCGATTTTTCATAAATTCTAAGAAAAACATATGTTAGGATAAAGCGAGATGAATGGGATGCTGCATGGAGATGAATCTTGATCTTCTTCATCTCCCATCTGAATACAGCATCCCTACTTAAAGGCATCTCGGACTTAGCCGATTTTTCATAAAATCTAAGAAAAACATATGTTAGGATTCTGGGAGATGAATGGGATGCTGCATGGAGATGAATCTTGATCTTCTTCATCTCCCATCTCAATACAGCATCCCTACTTAAAGGCATCTCGGACTTAGTCAATTTTTCATAAATTCTAAGAAATTCATATGTTAGGATGCTGCGAGATGAATGGGATGCTGCATGGAGATGAATCTTGATCTCCTACATCTCCCATCTCAATACAGCATCCCTACTTAAAGCCATCTCGGACTTAGTCGATTTTTCATAAATTCATAGAAATTCATATGTTAGGATGCTGCGAGATGAATGGGATGCTGCATGGAGATGAATCTTGATCTCCTACATCTCCCATCTCAATACAGCATCCCTACTTAAAGGCATCTCGGACTTAGTCGATTTTTCATAAATTCATAGAAATTCATATGTTAGGATGCTGCGAGATGAATGGGATGCTGCATGGAGATGAATCTTGATCTCCTACATCTCCCTTCTCAATATAGCATCCCTACTTAAAGGCATCTCGGACTTAGTCGATTTTTCATAAATTCTAAGAAATTCATATGTTAGGATGCTGGGAGATGAATGGGATGCTGCATGGAGATGAATCTTGATCTTCTCCATCTCCCATCTCAATACAGCATCCCTACTTAAAGGCATCTCGGACTTAGTCGATTTTTCATAAATTCTAAGAAAAACAGATGTTAGGATGCTGGGAGATGAATGGGATGCTGCATGGAGATGAATCTTGATCTCTTACATCTCCCATCTCAATACAGCATCCCTACTTAAAGGCATCTCGGACTTAGTCGATTTTTCATAAATTCTAAGAAATTCATATGTTAGGATGCTGGGAGATGAATGGGATGCTGCATGGAGATTAATCTTGATCTTCTACATCTCCAATCTCAATACAGCATCCCTACTTAAAGGCATCTCGGACTTAGTCGATTTTTCATAAATTCTAAGAAAAACATATGTTAGGATGCTGGGAGATGAATTGGATGCTGCATGGAGATGAATCTTGATCTTCCTCATCTCCCATCTTAATACAGCATCTCTACTTTAAGGCATCTCGGACTTAGTCGATTTTTCATAAATTCTAAGAAAAACATAGGTTAGGATGCTGCGAGATGAATGGGATGCTGCATGGAGATGAATCTTGATCTTCGTCATCTCCCATCTTAATACAGCATCCCTACTTAAAGGCATCTTGGACTTAGTCGATTTTTCATAAATTCTAAGAAAAACATATGTTAGGATGCTGGGAGATGAATTGGATGCTGCATGGAGATGAATCTTGATCTTCTTCATCTCCCATCTTAATACAGCATCTCTACTTAAAGGCATCTCGGACTTAGTCGATTTTTCATAAATTCTAAGAAAAACATAGGTTAGGATGCTGAGAGATGAATGGGATGCTGCATGGAGATGAATCTTGATCTTCATCATCTCCCATCTTAATACAGCATCCCTACTTAAAGGCATCTTGGACTTAGTCGATTTTTCATAAATTCTAAGAAAAACATATGTTAGGATGCTGCGAGATGAATGGGATGCTGCATGGAGATGAATCTTGATCTTCTTCATCTCCCATCTTAATACAGCATCCCTACTTAAAGGCATCTCGGACTTAGTCGATTTTTCATGAACTTTAAGAAAAACATATGTTAGGATGCTGGGAGATGAATGGGATGCTGCATGGATATGAATCTTGATCTCCTACATCTCCCATCTTAATACAGCATCCCTACTTAAAGGCATCTCGGACTTAGTCGATTTTTCATAAATTCTAAGAAATTCATATGTTAGGATGCTGGGAGATGAATGGGATGCTGCATGGAGATGAATCTTGATCTCCTACATCTCCCATCTCAATACAGCATCCCTACTTAAAGGCATCTCGGACTTAGTCGATTTTTCATAAATTCTAAGAAAAACAGATGTTAGGATGCTGGGAGATGAATGGGATGCTGCATGGAGATGAATCTTGATCTCTTACATCTCCCATCTCAATACAGCATCCCTACTTAAAGGCATCTCGGACTTAGTCGATTTTTCATAAATTCTAAGAAATTCATATGTTAGGATGCTGGGAGATGCATGGGATGCTGCATGGAGATTAATCTTGATCTTCTACATCTCCAATCTCAATACAGCATCCCTACTTAAAGGCATCTCGGACTTAGTCGATTTTTCATAAATTCTAAGAAAAACATATGTTAGGATGCTGGGAGATGAATTGGATGCTGCATGGAGATGAATCTTGATCTTCTTCATCTCCCATCTTAATACAGCATCTCTACTTAAAGGCATCTCGGACTTAGTCGATTTTTCATAAATTCTAAGAAAAACATAGGTTAGGATGCTGCGAGATGAATGGGATGCTGCATGGAGATGAATCTTGATCTTCATCATCTCCCATCTTAATACAGCATCCCTACTTAAAGGCATCTCGGACTTAGTCGATTTTTCATAAATTCTAAGAAATTCATATGTTAGGATGCTGGGAGATGAATGGGATGCTGCATGGAGATTAATCTTGATCTTCTACATCTCCAATCTCAATACAGCATCCCTACTTAAAGGCATCTCGGACTTAGTCGATTTTTCATAAATTCTAAGAAAAACATATGTTAGGATGCTGGGAGATGAATTGGATGCTGCATGGAGATGAATCTTGATCTTCTTCATCTCCCATCTTAATACAGCATCTCTACTTAAAGGCATCTCGGACTTAGTCGATTTTTCATAAATTCTAAGAAAAACATAGGTTAGGATGCTGCGAGATGAATGGGATGCTGCATGGAGATGAATCTTGATCTTCATCATCTCCCATCTTAATACAGCATCCCTACTTAAAGGCATCTTGGACTTAGTCGATTTTTCATAAATTCTAAGAAAAACATATGTTAGGATGCTGGGAGATGAATTGGATGCTGCATGGAGATGAATCTTGATCTTCATCATCTCCCATCTTAATACAGCATCTCTACTTAAAGGCATCTCGGACTTAGTCGATTTTTCATAAATTCTAAGAAAAACATAGGTTAGGATGCTGCGAGATGAATGGGATGCTGCATGGAGATGAATCTTGATCTTCATCATCTCCCATCTCAATACAGCATCCCTACTTAAAGGCATCTCGGACTAAGTCGATTTTTCATAAATTCTAAGAAAAACATATGTTAGGATGCTGGGAGATGAATTGGATGCTGCATGGAGATGAATCTTGATCTTCTTCATCTCCCATCTTAATACAGCATCTCTACTTAAAGGCATCTCGGACTTAGTCGATTTTTCATAAATTCTAAGAAAAACATAGGTTAGGATGCTGCGAGATGAATGGGATGCTGCATGGAGATGAATCTTGATCTTCATCATCTCCCATCTTAATACAGCATCCCTACTTAAAGGCATCTTGGACTTAGTCGATTTTTCATAAATTCTAAGAAAAACATATGTTAGGATGCTGGGAGATGAATGGGATGCTGCATGGAGATGAATCTTGATCTCCTACATCTCCCATCTCAATACAGCATCCCTACTTAAAGGCATCTCGGACTTAGTCGATTTTTCATAAATTCTAAGAAAAACAGATGTTAGGATGCTGCGAGATGAATGGGATGCTGCATGGAGATGAATCTTGATCTTCTTCATCTCCCATCTCAATACAGCATCCCTACTTGAAGGCATCTCGGACTGAGTCGATTTTTCATAAGTTCTAAGAAAAACATATGTTAGGATGCTGCGAGATGAATGGGATGCTGCATGGAGATGAATCTTGATCTTCTCCATCTCCCATCTCAATACAGCATCCCTACTTAAAGGCATCTTGGACTTAGTCGATTTTTCATAAACTTTAAGAAAAACATATGTTAGGATGCTGCGAGATGAATGGGATGCTGCATGGAGATGAATCTTGATCTTCTTCATCTCCCATCTCAATACAGCATCCCTACTTGAAGGCATCTCGGACTGAGTCGATTTTTCATAAGTTCTAAGAAAAACATATGTTAGGATGCTGCGAGATGAATGGGATGCTGCATGGAGATGAATCTTGATCTTCTCCATCTCCCATCTCAATACAGCATCCCTACTTAAAGCCATCTCGGACTTAGTCGATTTTTCATAAATTCTAAGAAATTCATATGTTAGGATGCTGGGAGATGAATGGGATGCTGCATGGAGATGAATCTTGATCTTCTACATCTCCCATCTCAATACAGCATCCCTACTTAAAGCTTTGCTCCTCCCTACGGGGAACGGGTATACGCGCACAGCGGCGGCTTACGTTATGGCAGTCATGGATGCCTTACGTTTCCATGAAAAGTGTGTTCCTCCCCTGGTCCACGCTGCTTCGGCAGTCCTGGGTAAGATAGTTAGTTCTAGCTTGCCCTATGTGGAAGAGGACACGTAGACTTACTGTGGTGTGAAGTATAAGGTTCAGTTCTCCCCTGGTCCACGCCGCTTCGGCCGTCCTGGGTAAAATGGATTCATCCAGCTTGCCCTATGTGGAATGAGGACACTTTATGCTTCGTCTCTAAGCGGCGGCTTGCTCCTCCCTACGGGGAACGGGTATACGCGCACAGCGGCGGCTTACGCAAGTTAGTCACCCTCGGCAGTGGATCACTCGGCTCATGGATCGATGAAGACCGCAGCTAACTGCGCGTCATAATGTGAACTGCAGGACACATGAACATTGATAAGTTGAACGCATATTGCACGTCGTGGGAACCTACCATGATGTACAGATGACTGAGCGCTTATATTTGAGAAATGTATCGCATACATTTAACTACGCCGTGACACCCGTCACGAGACGTGCACCATGATGTTAACTAGGGTCGCGACGACCCGCTAGCATTAAAGAACCCGTGGTTTACAATATACTGGCATTGGAATTCGAAGTATTTAGAGCGTCCGTGTTCCCGCGTGAGGCGGAAGTACGAGGAGAAGGCGTGCTTGTGGTGTCTGTGGTGGTGTTTACTGATGTCTAGCTTCAGCTTATTTATTTATTTAAATAGAAGCGAAGATGTCAAAGTAGCGTCGAAGCAGCAGCGGTAGCACAAATGATTCAAGTATGGAAGTTGACCAAAGGAACACAAACAAACTAGCGTATGGGCAATGGAAGGTATCAGTGAGTTAAACCACACGCGGGCTAACAGCCCGTTAACCGAGTCCAACGGTACATATTGGACATTGAAACAAAGTAGTCGCAAGCCAGATGTGACGATAACAACCGCAAGGTACATAAGCCTCAGTTCATGTGTGACA
>NW_026689788.1:205000-227500 GCF_943734765.1 Anopheles ziemanni | reverse complement strand
CGTTGTGATACAATGGCCCTACCGGGCAAACACTTTGGGTTCGCAAGGACTTGGAGTGCCGGGACGGGTTTGCGGATCCAACACTCTGGGTACCTCCGGGTACTTGGGGTTGGTTGAGGACTTGGTGAACAAACACTTGATATACACTCTTCGGATGTACTTCGGGTATCGCCTGTTGTCCGAGACCACTTGCATGGTTAGCAAGCGTTGTGGTCTAATGGCCCTACCGGGCAAACACTTTGGGTTCGCGAGGACTTAGAGTGCTGGTAGTGGTTGGCGGACCCAACACTCTGGGTACCTCCGGGTACTTGGGGTTGGTTGAGGACTTGGTGAACAAACACTTGATATACACTCTTCGGATGTACTTCGGGTATCGCCTGTTGTCCGAGACCACTTGCATGGTTAGCAAGCGTTGTGGTCTAATGGCCCTACCGGGCAAATACTTTGGGTTCGCGAGGACTTAGAGTGCTGGTAGTGGTTGGCGGACCCAACACTCTGGGTACCTCCGGGTACTTGGGGTTGGTTGAGAACTTGGTGAAGATACCCCTGTCACCTTGTTCGAGGCCACTTGCATGGTAGCAAGCGTTGTGATACAATGGCCCTACCGGGCAAACACTTTGGGTTCGCAAGGACTTGGAGTGCCGGGACGGGTTGGCGGATCCAACACTCTGGGTACCTCCGGGTACTTGGGGTTGGTTGAGGACTTGGTGAACAAACACTTGTTGTACACTCTCCGGATGTACTTCGGGTGTCACCTGTTGTCCGAGGCCACTTGCATGGTAGCAAGCGTTGTGATACAATGGCCCTACCGGGCAAACACTTTGGGTTCGCAAGGACTTGGAGTGCCGGGACGGGTTTGCGGATCCAACACTCTGGGTACCTCCGGGTACTTGGGGTTGGTTGAGGACTTGGTGAACAAACACTTGATATACACTCTTCGGATGTACTTCGGGTATCGCCTGTTGTCCGAGACCACTTGCATGGTTAGCAAGCGTTGTGGTCTAATGGCCCTACCGGGCAAACACTTTGGGTTCGCGAGGACTTAGAGTGCTGGTAGTGGTTGGCGGACCCAACACTCTGGGTACCTCCGGGTACTTGGGGTTGGTTGAGGACTTGGTGAACAAACACTTGATATACACTCTTCGGATGTACTTCGGGTATCGCCTGTTGTCCGAGACCACTTGCATGGTTAGCAAGCGTTGTGGTCTAATGGCCCTACCGGGCAAATACTTTGGGTTCGCGAGGACTTAGAGTGCTGGTAGTGGTTGGCGGACCCAACACTCTGGGTACCTCCGGGTACTTGGGGTTGGTTGAGAACTTGGTGAAGATACCCCTGTCACCTTGTTCGAGGCCACTTGCATGGTAGCAAGCGTTGTGATACAATGGCCCTACCGGGCAAACACTTTGGGTTCGCAAGGACTTGGAGTGCCGGGACGGGTTGGCGGATCCAACACTCTGGGTACCTCCGGGTACTTGGGGTTGGTTGAGGACTTGGTGAGCAAACACTTGATATACGTTCTTCGGATGTACTTCGGGTGTCACCTGTTGTCCGAGGCCACTTGCATGGTCAACGGTTGAGGTGGTGATGGCGGGTCGGTGCTGTAGGGTGCCGGCCTGTTGGCTGCCTTGGCCGGGTTGGTTGGTTAACACTTGATTGAGCTTGCACCCGAGGGTAATGGCACTTGAAGGTGGGTACCGGCCGGCTGACCTGGTGTGATGGTTGGTTGGTGAACACTTGGCGGTACTTGCACTTGGCTGTGCTTGGACTTGAAGGTGGGATCCGGCTGGCCTAGGCCATTGGTGGTTGGTTGGTGGGTTAGCCCTTAGCTGGGCTGGCTGGCTGGCTGGCCATCGGTGGTGTGGTGTGGTGTTGTGTGTGGAGTCGAGCATCGCGCGCCGTTGCCTTCTTCGGAGTGTTGTAGGTACGCAAGTGCTTGCAGTGCAAAGAGGTTGGTGATGGAGTGACATTGCCTTCACCATGGAGTTGCGGGTACTTAGGTACTTGCAAGGAGATGGTGGTATGGTGGTGTTGCGTGTGTGGTGTTCGATTAGAAAGATATAATTTCTAAGTCCGGATTAGTGCTGTCAGTGGGGCCGCCGCTAACAGGTCCTGCACGGCCACCGTGGGGCTTGACTTGGCGCTATTCCGGACTTTGGGCGATCACGATGTCCCCGTGCGGGACTTAGAAGATGGAAGAACACAAGTACCCTTATCCCATGACTTGTGAGCGATTGGCATACGTTACCACATGAAGAGAAAAATTGGCTAAGTCCCGGATCCATATTATATGAAGAGAAAAATCGGCTAAGTCCCGGATCCATATTATATGAAGGGAAAAATCGGCTAAGTCCCGGATCCATATTATGAAGAGAAAAATCGGCTAAGTCCAGGATCCATATATATTAACCTAATAATCGGCTAAGTCCAGGATCCATATTATATGAAGAGAAAAATCGGCTAAGTCCAGGATCCATATTACATGAAGAGAAAAATCGGCTAAGTCCCGGATCCATATATATTAACCTAATAATCGGCTAAGTCCAGGATCCATATGATATGAAGAGAAAAATCGGCTAAGTCCAAGATCCATATGATATGAACAGGAAAATCGGCTAAGTCCAGGATCCATATATAATAACCTAATAATCGGCTAAGTCCAGGATCCATATAATATGAAGAGAAAAATCGGCTAAGTCCGAGATTGGGTCTGTCGGAAATACACTTTCAAGTTACCACACAAGCAAGCAAGATGGCCTAATGATGGATCCATATTATATGAAGAGAAAAATCGGCTAAGTCCGAGATTGGGTCGGTCGGAAATACACTATCAAGTTACCACACAAGCAAGCAAGATGGCCTAGTGATTGATCCATATAATATGAAAAGAAAAATCGGCTAAGTCCAAGATTGGGTCTGTCAGACATACACTTTCAAGTTACCACACAAGCAAGCAAGATGGCCTAGTGATTGATCCATATGATTTGAAGAGAAAAATCGGCTAAGTCCGAGATTGGGTCTGTCAGACATACACTACCAAGTTACCTTACAAGCAAGCAAGATGGCCTAATGATGGATCCATATGATATGAAGAGAAAAATCGGCTAAGTCCGAGATTGGGTCTGTCAGAAATACACTTTCAAGTTACCACACAAGCAAGCAAGATGGCCTAATGATGGATCCATATAATATGAAGAGAAAAATCGGCTAAGTCCAAGATTGGGTCTGTCAGAAATACACTATCAAGTTACCACACAAGCAAGCAAGATGGCCTAATGATGGATCCATATGATATGAAGAGAAAAATCGGCTAAGTCCGAGATTGGGTCTGTCAGAAATACACTTTCAAGTTACCACACAAGCAAGCAAGATGGCCTAGTGATGGATCCATATGATATGAAGAGAAAAATCGGCTAAGTCCGAGATTGGGTCTGTCGGAAATACACTTTCAAGTTACCACACAAGCAAGCAAGTTACCACATGAAGAGAAAGCCGGCAAAGTCCGGGAATGTTACCACATGAACTGGAAAATGGGCAAAAACCTACCTTCACAGGGAACTTGAATAAGTAAGGCTGTAGACATCGGATCGACAAGCCAAAGACTGATATGGAAAGGAAATGAGTAGTACTAGCTTTCCTGAGAGTTGCAGAGCTTAGACTGCATATGAACGGAAGTTATTAAGCGTCAAAGTCAGAAAAGTTGCCCGAAGGAACACAAGTTAAAACTTAGAGCATGAATACCGCCTAGACGGTAAGAGGTACGGCCAGGTTGAGGAATAAGAAAATGTTGGCCAACATGTTCCCTAACTATCCCCCGAAGACCGTAAAGCAATCCAACATCAACCAAGAAAGTTATAGCCCGATCAAGGAAACACCTACTTTGCACCGATATTGCACCAAATACATGTACCAAGCACCTTCGGTTGCATACCTGCAGGGGCTTACCATAGTAGGCCATGGAAGACCGATATACCGAACATAATCACTTTCTATCTCCTCGGGTGTTGGAGATAGCGCTTTGCGGTATAAGAACGAAAGTTAGACCATATCTTGGTGCATCTTTTTGCCCGAGAACACAAGACCCTATCTACCAAGGCAAGAAAGTTGTGTGGGGACAAAATGTCCAAAAGTGCCCAAAGTGGCACACTTGAACCATATATTCGAGAAAAACACAAGTGTGGGCCCGAGCTAGCAAGTTGAAATGTTCTGACCGTCAGTAGCCCTAGTTGAGGTGCACTTATCATTATATGAGGCCAACGTGCCAGCTAGTCTCTAAAAGGGCGATATGGGTGTTCCAAGGTTTGTACCCAATTGAGGAAAAAACAGGGTAAGGTACGGTGTACCGCGAATAACTCGGGCTATAGATGTCCGATCGATAAGTTTCTCATATGTATGGAAAGGTCTCGACGAGACCTAACTACCCTGAAAGTATGAAGGCAAAGACTTGAATGACCGGGAAGTTATTAAGTGCACAAGTGGTAAAGTTGCACCAAAGTCCATGTTACCCGAAGTGGTACATGAACACCCAATATTCGACCAAAACACAAGTTTAGAGACGAGCTAGCGAGCTACATTGTTCAGACCGTCAGTAGCCCGCATCAAGACACGCATTTCATTATATTGAGCCTAGCCGCTAGCTCGACTCGAAGTCGGTCATATGGTTGGTTGATGGTTTGGACCGACCACGTGGTGTACCAAGGTTATGTACCTTTCATGAATTAAAACTCTGGCTGTATGGCACTGAGCGACAAGCTAAGGTGTGATTTGGAATAGTCTTGAGTGGGACTATTTAGGAAAAATGCGAACAAAAAATCACAAAGTCCTTGGGCGAAGCTATTAGCGAAACATAGAGCAAATTGGTACCAAAAACTATGGAAATGGGACTTGAGTCAAAAATAACCGCAAGTTGGAGAAGAGATAGCAAGCTTGCGTAGAACATTTATAACTAGTGCGTGGTATGACCAACAAAAATGTGTATGGGGCCAAGGCGCTGGCTGGCCTCCAAAGTGGTGATATGGGCGATTCAAAGTTTGTACCCAAGTATGAACAAGTATGGAAAAAACAGGGTAAGGTACCAAGTACCATGAATAACTTCGGCTGTAGATGGCCTAGCGAGGCAAACCGCATATCGTTGGAAAGGTATTGGGGAGACCTATCTACCCTGAAAGTTTCATGAGGCTGAGTTGAAAGACCACGGAGATATTAGGTGATGATGGTCCAATTCGGGGACCAAGTCGCAGGAAATGGCACTTGACCAAAATCACGCTTGGAAGGTGAATACCGGCTTACCGGTAAGAGATAGCGACTTGGCGTAGAATATTCATAAGTTGGGCGTGTAGAGACGCAACTTTCATTATATGGGGCCAACCCGGTCAGGGTGCTCCAAGTCGGTCGTTTGGTCGGTTTATGGTTTGGGCCGACCATGTGGTGTACCAAGAAGAGGTACCTTTCATGAATTATAACTCGGTCAGTTTGCCACCGAGCGACAAGTTGCGATGTGATTTGGAATGGTCTTGAGTGGGACTATCAAGCAAAAATACAAATAGAAAATCAGCTTGTCCATGGCCGAAGCTATTAGTGAAACATATAGCAAAATGGGTCCGAAAACGAATGAAATGGGACTTGGACCAAGAATAACGGCAAGTTAGAGAAGAGATAGCAAGTTGGCGTAGAACAATTATATTTAGTGCATGGTATGACCAAGAAAAAAGTATATGGGGCAAAGGTGCTGGCTGGCCTCCAAAGTGGAGATATGGGCGATACAAAGTTTGTACCCAAGTATGGCAAAAACTGGTAGAGGTACCTTTCATGAATTACTGCTCAGGCTGTATGGCACTTAGCGGGACGCTTGGCTCTGGTATGGAATAGTCTTGAGTGGGACTATCAAGGAAAAATACGAACAAAAAATCACCATGTCCACGGACGAAGGTATTAGCGAAACTTAGAGCGAAATTGCGACCAAGTCGCTGGAAATGGCCCTTGGACCAAGTATACCGTCAAGGCGGTACGAGATAGCGAGTTGACGTAGAACATTTATAAGTTTGCCTACAAGAGACAAAAGTTTAGTTATATGGGGCCAACCCGCTCAGGGTTGTCCAAGTCGGTCATATGGCTGATCGAAATTTTCGACCAAGTACTGAGAAAACAGGGTAAGGTACCGTGTACCTCGAATAACTTCGGCTGTAGATGTCCGAGCGAGGCAAACGGCATAGCGTTGGAAAGGTCTTGAGGTGCTCTAGGCACCCTGAAAGTATGAGAAAGCTATCTGGAAAACTTGTGGAGATATTAGAGAAACATAGGGCCCAAAAGATACCAAGTCGCAGGAAATGGGCCCTCCATGAACACCCTAAAATCCCAATTACGGCTAAGTTGCAGGCCAGCTAGCGAAGTGAAATGTTCTAGGCATAACTAGAACACGTTAAGGCGCAACTTTTTGAATAAGAACTTTTTTCGATATCTGGTCCCCAAAGGGGGGATATGGGCGATCCAAGGATTTTTCCAAGTTTCGGTACTTTTTACGGTATCGCTCATAGCTCCGGCTGTAAGCAAGCAAATGACAATCTAAGACATGATTTGGAAAGGTATTGAGTAGTACTAACTTACGTTAGAACACAGCGAAGCGCTATCGGTTCATGGCAAGGCCGATATAAACAGTCAAAGATGAAAAATGTTGATAAAATGAACAAAAATTACCTTGGTACGCGAATAGCGGCCAGGGATGAAGAGGTACGAAGTTGGTGTAGAACAATTATAATTAGGGCTTGGTACGCTCTAAAAGTTTGCCGAAGACCGCAAAGCGCTCAGACCCATAGAAAGTGGCCATTTGGGCCGAACAGTGCATGCAAAGAGGTGAAAATGCAAAAATTGCACTTTGGGGGGCGATTTGCGGGGGGAAGGAGGGGTCGGAGGGCAAAATGTCCCTTGACCAAAAAGTTTTATCTCGTCGAGATCTACAACATTGCCGAAGACTGCAAAGCGCTAGCTCGCAATCGAAAAATCGAGAATTTGAAAATTTTCTAAGTCTTGGGCTCCCTAAGGAAAAGTTTCAAAAATCACGTTTGTCCCCTATTTTGAAGGGGAAGGAGTCGGTTCCGGGGCATGGTGTCTTCGGCAAAAAGTCTTATCTTTTTGCGTACTTTCGACTAGTTCAATAAAAATTTTTGACCCAAAATTTGTTCGGCGGACCCCTAGGTCGAAAAACCCGAAAAAAGTCGAAAAAAGTCGAAAATGTCGAAAAATGAGAAAACCTCATATTCGGACTCTACACGAGCCCCAGATATTGAAAAGTGAAATCCGCGGTCGATTTGGAACAAAAAATTTACCTAGGCAAAGTTGTATGGAGGTAGGGACCCCTGAGAAAAAAGTTTGGTCCCGAGGCTCCTTGGACCACCAAGTCCCTAGGTCGGACCAAAATCGGAAAAAATCCGACCAAAGTCGAAAGTGTCGAAAATTTTAAAAAACCCCTTTTGGGGCCCTATGGCCTCCCTAGATAATGAAAAGTGAGGTCCGCGGCCGATCCGGAAGAAAAACTTGACCTAGGCAAACTTGTATGACGGTGGGGACCCAAAAAAATTTCGATGAGTGTAGTTTAGACAGGCCGGAAAATGTATCGGTGGTCCGTATCAAGGGACGTCTTTTAGTTCCATGGGGTGGTGGTCGTCGAACAAAGTCGCCTAGGTCGACCACCAGAAAGACCAGTCGTGTTGTAATGGATGTTTTGACCACTTTACTAGGGAAACCTAGTAGGTCGAAGCAAATTTGGGGTTCGAGATGAGTTGGTGAAAGTTGGTCCAACCTAGGCGTGCTTGGTGGAGGTTGACCATGAAAGTAGAGCATGATAGGAATGACCATAACTTTGGTTCTAGATGTCGGATCGGTACACTTGAGGCAGTTTTGGAAAGGTGAAGGCCTGCTCTAGCTATGTTTCCTACCAAGCTGAGCGCCTACTAGTGACCCGGAGGAGGTATTAAGGGTCAAAGGCAAAAAGGGGTACCCTAAAGTGCATGTGACCAAGAAAATGGGAAAAACGGTATCGCCTATAGCTCAGGCTGTATGGCTCGGATCGGAAAGCTTGGATATGCGTTGGAAAGGTCTTGACGAGCGCTAGCTATGTGTCCTACCAAGCGAAGCGCTAGGTGTTGAGCAAGTCGGTCATATTAGAGGGCAAAGGTGAAAAATGGTGGTTTAGAGGCGAAAATTCACCTTATGATCGAAAATAGCGGGCGAACGATAAGAGCTACGAACACGGCGTAGAACAATCATAAGTACGTTACCACAAGACCTAACTTTGGCCAATATAGAGCGAGAAGATCGGAGGTACCCATCAGGGTGATATGGCTGGTTCAAAGTTGGACCAAAACGAGACTTGAGAAATGGGTTGAAACACGGTATCGCGAATAACTCAGGCTGTATGGAACGGATCGACAAGCTAAGATCAGTGTTGGAAAGGTCGAACCGAGCGCTAACTATAATCCCAAACAACCGAAGCGCTAAGTGTTGAGCAAAACTGAGTTATTAAGCGACAAAGTGGAAAAATAATACCAAAATTTCCAAAAATCACACAAGACCAAGAATACCGAGCAGGCGGTAAGAGATAGCGGGTTGACGTAGAATACTTATAAGTTTGCCTCTACGAGACCTAAAAGTCGTCCATAGACAGCGAGAAGATCGGACCACTCTGGAAGGGTGATACGAGTGGTCAAAAATTGGCAAAAATGAAACATGGCTAAAATGGATTTGACTTGTGCACCGTATAGCTCCGGCTGTATGGCATGGATTGTTAAGCTAGGATATGTTTTGGAAAGGTAACACCCAGCGCTAGATACGACTAGAAGAAAGCAAAGCGCTAACTAGCATGATTTGGAAGTTATTAAGCGTCAAAGTCGAAAAATGTTACCAAAATTGAAACTCGAGTACATTGGGCCAAAAAGTACAAGTTGTGAAATTTGGACTTACGAGTAAAATACCGAGCAGGCGGTACGAGATAGAGACTTGGTGTAGAACAATTATATGTTGGGCATGTTATAACCTATATTTGGCCCGAACATAGTGACGAGATCGGTGGTACCCAAAAGGGTGGTACAGGTGTTAGATGGTTTTCCCAGAGCATAAGCTCCACATGATATGGAAAACGGGAAACATCATAACTTCGGCTGTATGGCATGGAATGGAACGAACAAGGTATCGATGGAAAGAGAAAAGGTAGCGCTAACTATAATTCCTACCAAGCAAAGCGCTAGCATGTGACCGTTCGGGTGTTATTGTGAGTCAAAGTCAGAAATTGTTACCACGAGAGGCGAAAATCCGACTAAGTCCATGAATACCGGGCTGGCGGTAAGAGATACGGCTTGGCCGTAGAACATTTATAAGTTGGCCAATACAAGACCTAAGTTTCGTCCATAGACGACAAGAAGATCGAAGATACGTGAAGGTGAGATATGGGCGTCCCAAAGTGGGCCTTTGAAAAAGTGACAAACTTCCCTTATAACAGCATACACCAAATATCTCTGGCTCTATGGCACCGAATAAGAAGTTGAGGTCAGCGATAGAAAGGTGATAGTCAGCGCTAAATATCATACGAACAGAGTGAAGCGCTAAAGGGAAAGGATCTTGGTGATATAAGGTGACAAAGTCGAGAAAAGTTGCCTCAAAATCATGAAAAATGTGAAAAAATGGCTAAGTCCCGGGTGCCTTAAGGGCAGGTTGATCGAATGTACCGAGCTGGCGGTACGAGATAGAGACTTGGTGTAGAACAATTATATGTTTGGCATGGCAAGACCTACATTTGGTCAATACAAAGTGAGAAGATCAAAGAAACCCGTAAGGGTGATATTGGTGTCCAAAGGTAAAAAGCACTAAGTCTTGGGAAACTTATATGAAGAAAAAGGACCCTGATGGGTCATATAGGATGGATCGAAAAATCGGCTAAGTCCCAAAATGGGGATGTCAGAACTACACTCAAATGTTACCACACCAAGCAAGGCAAACTTATATGAAGCAAAGGACCCTGATGGGTCATATGGTATTGGTCGAAAAATCGGCTAAGTCCCAAAATGGGGATGTCAGAACTACACTCATGTGTTACCACACCAAGCAAGGCAAACTTATATGAAGCAAAGGACCCTGATGGGTCATATGGTATTTTACGAAAAATCGGCTAAGTCCCAAAATGGTGATGTCAGAACTACACTAAAATGTTACCACACCAAGCAAGGCAAACTTATATGAAGGCAAGGACCCTGATGGGTCATATGGTATTTTACGAAAAATCGGCTAAGTCCCAAAATGGTGATGTCAGAACTACACTAAAATGTTACCACACCAAGCAAGGCAAACTTATATGAAGGCAAGGACCCTGATGGGTCATATGGTATGGATCGAAAAATCGGCTAAGTCCCAAAATGGGGATGTCTGAACTACACTCAAATGTTACCACATCAAGCAAGGCAAACTTATATGAAGGAAAGGACCCTGATGGGTCATATGGTATTTTACGAAAAATCGGCTAAGTCCCAAAATGGGGATGTCAGAACTACACTAACAAGTTACCACACCAAGCAAGGCAAACTTATATGAAGCAAAGGACCCTGATGGGTCATATGGTATTTTACGAAAAATCGGCTAAGTCCCAAAATGGGGATGTCAGAACTACACTCAAATGTTACCACACCAAGCAAGGCAAACTTATATGAAGCAAAGGACCCTGATGGGTCATATGGTATTTTACGAAAAATCGGCTAAGTCCCAAAATGGGGATGTCAGAACTACACTCAAATGTTACCACACCAAGCAAGGCAAACTTATATGAAGGAAAGGACCCTGATGGGTCATATGGTATTTTACGAAAAATCGGCTAAGTCCCAAAATGATGATGTCAGAACTACACTCAAATGTTACCACACCAAGCAAGGCAAACTTATATGAAGGAAAGGACCCTGATGGGTCATATGGTATTTTACGAAAAATCGGCTAAGTCCCAAAATGATGATGTCAGAACTACACTAAAAGGTTACCACACCAAGCAAGGCAAACTTATATGAAGGAAAGGACCCTGATGGGTCATATGGTATTTTACGAAAAATCGGCTAAGTCCCAAAATGATGATGTCAGAACTACACTCAAATGTTACCACATCACTTGCATGGGTCATATGGTATTTTACGAAAAATCGGCTAAGTCCCAAAATGATGATGTCAGAACTACACTCAAATGTTACCACACCAAGCAAGGCAAACTTATATGAAGGAAAGGACCCTGATGGGTCATATGGTATTTTACGAAAAATCGGCTAAGTCCCAAAATGATGATGTCAGAACTACACTCAAATGTTACCACACCAAGCAAGGCAAACTTATATGAAGGCAAGGTCCCTGATGGGTCATAAGGTATTTTACGAAAAATCGGCTAAGTCCCAAAATGATGATGTCAGAACTACACTCAAATGTTACCACACCAAGCAAGGCAAACTTATATGAAGGAAAGGACCCATATGGGTCATATGGTATTTTACGAAAAATCGGCTAAGTCCCAAAATGATGATGTCAGAACTACACTAAAAGGTTACCACACCAAGCAAGGCAAACTTATATGAAGGAAAGGACCCTGATGGGTCATATGGTATTTTACGAAAAATCGGCTAAGTCCCAAAATGGGGATGTCAGAACTACACTCATGTGTTACCACACCAAGCAAGGCAAACTTATATGAAGCAAAGGACCCTGATGGGTCATATGGTATTTTACGAAAAATCGGCTAAGTCCCAAAATGGTGATGTCAGAACTACACTAAAATGTTACCACACCAAGCAAGGCAAACTTATATGAAGGCAAGGACCCTGATGGGTCATATGGTATTTTACGAAAAATCGGCTAAGTCCCAAAATGATGATGTCAGAACTACACTAACAAGTTACCACACCAAGCAAGGCAAACTTATATGAAGCAAAGGACCCTGATGGGTCATATGGTATTTTACGAAAAATCGGCTAAGTCCCAAAATGGGGATGTCAGAACTACACTCAAATGTTACCACACCAAGCAAGGCAAACTTATATGAAGGCAAGGTCCCTGATGGGTCATATGGTATTTTACGAAAAATCGGCTAAGTCCCAAAATGGGGATGTCTGAACTACACTCATATGTTACCACACCAAGCAAGGCAAACTTATATGAAGCAAAAGACCCTGATGGGTCAAATGGTATTTTACGAAAAATCGGCTAAGTCCCAAAATGGGGATGTCAGAACTACACTCAAATGTTACCACACCAAGCAAGGCAAACTTATATGAAGGCAAGGACCCTGATGGGTCATATGGTATTTTACGAAAAATCGGCTAAGTCCCAAAATGGGGATGTCAGAACTACACTCAAATGTTACCACACCAAGCAAGGCAAACTACCTAGGTGAACCCTAGGAAGAAACACGGACCAAGTCAGATGGCCTAAGTCAAGAGTTCAAGTGACCTAGGGAAAGTTGTATGACGGTGAGGACCCTGAAAAATCTGGTTAGTGTAGTTCAGACAGGGTAGGTTTTTGGGTCGGCCGGACCTCCTTATTTCGGGTTTTGACCTCCTCAAGAAGCTACACCTAGGCAAACTGCCTAGGGTGCAAGTGTGAAGACCAATCGAATAGTAAGACAAGTTTTGACCGATCGCCCTAGGCAAGCTTGTATGAAGAAAGGGACCCTACGGGTCATATGGAAATACATGAAAAATCGGCTAAGTCCCAAAATTGGGATGTCAGAACTACACTAAAAAGTTACCACATGAAGCAAGGCAAAGTACCTAGGTGAACCCTAGGAAGAAACACGGACCAAGTCAGATGGCCTAAGTCAAGAGTACAAGTGACCTAGGCAAAGTTGTATGGCGCTGAGGACCCTGAAAAATCTGGTTAGTGTAGTTTAGACAGGGTAGGTTTTTGGGTCGGCTGAACCTCCTTATTTTGGGTTTTGACCTCCTCAAGAAGCTACACCTAGGCAAACTGCCTAGGGTGAAAGTGCGAAGACCAATCGAAAAGTAAGACAAGTTTTGACCGATCGCCCTAGGCAAGCTTGTATGAAGAAAGGGACCCTATGGGTCATATGGAAATACATGAAAAATCGGCTAAGTCCCAAAATTGGGATGTCTGAACTACACTAAAAAGTTACCACATCAAGCAAGGCAAAGTACCTAGGTGAACCCTAGGAAGAAACACGGACCAAGTCAGATGGCCTAAGTCAAGAGTACAAGTGACCTAGGCAAAGTTGTATGGCGCTGAGGACCTTGAAAAATCGGGTTAGTGTAGTTCAGACAGGGGAGGTTTCAGGGTCGGCTGGACCTCCTTATTTCGGGTTTTGGCCTCCTCAAGAAGACAGACCTAGGCGAATTGCCTAGGGTGAAAGTGCGAAGACCAATCGAATAGTAAGACAAGTTTTGACCGATCGCCCTAGGCAAGCTTGTATGAAGAAAGGGACCCTATGGGTCATATGGAAATACATGAAAAATCGGCTAAGTCCCAAAATTGGGATGTCTGAACTACACTAAAAAGTTACCACATCAAGCAAGGCAAAGTACCTAGGTGAACCCTAGGAAGAAACACGGACCAAGTCGGATGGCCTAAGTCAAGAGTACAAGTGACCTAGGCAAAGTTGTATGGCGCTGAGGACCCTGAAAAATCGGGTTAGTGTAGTTCAGACAGGGGAGGTTTCAGGGTCGGCCGAACCTCCTTATTTCGGGTTTTGGCCTCCTCAAGAAGACAGACCTAGGCGAACTGCCTAGGGTGAAAGTGCGAAGACCAATCGAATAGTAAGACAAGTTTTGACCGATCGCCCTAGGCAAGCTTGTATGAAGAAAGGGACCCTATGGGTCATATGGAAATACATGAAAAATCGGCTAAGTCCCAAAATTGGGATGTCTGAACTACACTAAAAAGTTACCACATCAAGCAAGGCAAAGTACCTAGGTGAACCCTAGGAAGAAACACGGACCAAGTCGGATGGCCTAAGTCAAGAGTACAAGTGACCTAGGCAAAGTTGTATGGCGCTGAGGACCCTGAAAAATCGGGTTAGTGTAGTTCAGACAGGGGAGGTTTCAGGGTCGGCCGAACCTCCTTATTTCGGGTTTTGGCCTCCTCAAGAAGACAGACCTAGGCAAACTGCCTAGGGTGAAAGTGCGAAGACCAATCGAATAGTAAGACAAGTTTTGACCGATCGCCCTAGGCAAGCTTGTATGAAGAAAGGGACCCTATGGGTCATATGGAAATATACGAAAAATCGGCTAAGTCCCAAAATTGGGATGTCAGAACTACACTATAAAGTTACCACATTAGCAAGGCAGACTTGTATGAAGAACGGGACCCTGGTGAAAGTAGCAAATATCCCAAACCGAACATGAATATTATACACACAAGAGTACGAACATAAAGGAACACGGACCAAGCGTACCGAGAGAGTCGGTACTATAGAACCCTCGTGGTTCTACACAAAGACTTTATGTTAGGGGTTCAAGCCCCATAGTACTCAAGCGGTGACAGTAGCAAATATCCCAAATCGAACATGAATATTATACACACAAGAGTACGAACATAAAGGAACACGGACCAATCGTACCGAGAGAATCGGTACTATAGAGCCTTCGTGGTTCTACACAAAGACTTTATGTTCGGGGTTCACACCCCAAATCGAACGTGGAATTTACTTTCTGATGGTCATGCGGTCGTCCAAAGGGGTCTAGTATCCTGGGATGACAAGCATCACGGGCACAGCTCGTATCAAAACAGTCGAAGAGGCCCGCGAAAGCTTGCTTTCCATGGCTATGCGATGCACAAATTGAGTTTACTCACCGTAGTATAAAACGAACGAACCGAACCTATCCGAGTAGGGATAATGGGCGCAGTAACATACTTCTGTGACCCAGCGAGAGTTGAACGAGGTGACATGAACTGTCAGTGGCTTATATCAGATGGGATACATACATGAGATTGCTTTCAAATCTACACTCGAAAACCTAACCAAGTAAAAGCGAACGTGGGAAGGATTCGAAACCGGTCACGAAATCTTAAGCTGGAAAGAGTCATCACTATGGATACATATTATGCGAAACCAATCAAGTGCTCAGTACTGATCCAAAACCTAAGAGCACTAGTGAACACCTTATTCTCACCCTAGTTCACATCCAAGTGATCGACCACGTGTGTGAAGCAAAGACCAATCGAATTCCTCAATGAACCGAACACTATGAACAAATGGCCAAAAACGTTATAACTATCCAAACATCCTACTATCTAACGAAAGTCATCACGATGGAACCATACCATGATCTATAACCTATAGCGCTCACCATATTCCTACCCAGAGTGCAAGTGAACAGATTGCCCACCCGTACCCAGTTCACAACCACGTGATCGACTAACATACCGAGGTTACCACAAGTCAAAGTTATACGTTTACAAGCGCAAGACCAATCGAAAACCCCGAAAGCAATCTCGACCCAAAATGTATTATCCGTGAGTGTAGTCGAGTCTCGTACTCGTCATCTGTAATCGTCGGATAGAATATCCAGTACACGGTTGTCTTTCCAAATGAAATCTACATACAGAACTCGCTCTTGGCAAATGGGTGGCAATGGCGCAATCAGGAGCGAGTTCCCGTCCGGGTGCCAAGTGATTGGCAAATGTCTGGGGGAAAGCAACCATATATTGATTTGTCTGTTAGTGTACTGGGTGTTTGAGGTATGTAGTATCCACGCTTGGTTGGGTGTGTCAGAGGACCATGGATGCGTTCACAACCCCAATTGGGGTACATCGGGAATGATTTTGTGGAACCGATGTGCCCGGCACACACTAAGTTTTGTTGCAAGTTAATAGTGTGCCATGTCCGGGGGGGTTGTGATTAAACTCTGGTGAATTGCGTATTGTGGTGATTGGGGTATGAAAGCCCCGCAGTTGCAATGATCGGACGCGCCTAGCGTGTCCTTTAGTTGATGGTAGGGAAATGAAGGCCCTTGTCAGCTCACCTAAGTATTCATGGAAGTTTGGCATAAGGTCGCTGTGGTAGGGGTATGAAGGCCCCGTCAGCGCATGCACAATCGGGCGCACGTGCGCTTAGCGGAGTCGAATGCCGCTCAAGTGCCTGTCCGGTGCATCGGGTGTGTGTGATACGAGGGCAATGAGGTTCGCACGGGGGCTCGCCTCCCGTGTGCTACCGGACTTGACAACATATAGAACGTGGTGTTTGCTCCTCCGGGTGCAATGGGACAATGAACATTCGAACGCAAAGTCGGAATTCTGGTTGATCCTACCAGTAATATACGCTCGTCTCAAAGGTTAAGCCATGCATGTCTAAGTACAAACAGATTTAATGTGAAACCGCATAAGGCTCAGTATAACAGCTATAATTTACGAGATCATCAACCTAGTTACTTGGATAACTGTGGAAAATCTAGAGCTAATACATGCAACATGCCAGGACCCTCGCGGGAACTGGTGCACTTATTAGTCAAACCAATCGCGGGTTCTCCGTGTCATTGAGTTGAAGTCTGGATAATGATGCTGATCGTATGGTCTCGCACCGACGACAGATCTCGCAAATATCTGCCCTATCAACTATGGATGGTAGTATAGAGGACTACCATGGTTGCAACGGGTAACGGGGAATCAGGGTTCGATTCCGGAGAGGGAGCCTGAGAAATGGCTACCACATCCAAGGAAGGCAGCAGGCGCGTAAATTACCCAATCCCGGGACGGGGAGGTAGTGACGAGAAATAACAATATGAAACTCTTTAATGATGTTTCATAATTGGAATGAGTAGAGCATAAATCCTTCTACGAGGATCAAGTGGAGGGCAAGTCTGGTGCCAGCAGCCGCGGTAATTCCAGCTCCACTAGCGTATATTAAAATTGTTGCGGTTAAAACGTTCGAAGTTGATACTTGTCCAACACAGTCCGGCTCCGCCGACCCGGTCAACCCGTGGTCGGTGGGCCAAGTCGGAATCTGGTTGCGACTCAATGGTGTGGTAGGGCACCAAGTCTGTGTCATGGTGTGCCCTTCAACGGGTGCAAGTGTAACATAGAGCTCGACCGCTCACGTTTACCTTGAACAAATTAGAGTGCTTAAAGCAGGGTGCCCAAACGCCCTAGAATAATCTTGCATGGAATAATGGAATACGACCTTGGTCTAATCTTTCATTGGTTTGTACTCAGACCGGAGGTAATGATTAACAGAAGTAGTTGGGGACACTAGTATTACGGCGCGAGAGGTGAAATTCGTAGACCGTCGTAAGACTAACTAAAGCGAAGGCATTTGTCAAGGATGCTTTCTTTAATCAAGAACGAAAGTTAGAGGATCGAAGGCGATTAGATACCGCCCTAGTTCTAACCGTAAACGATGCCAACTAGCAATTGGGAGACGCTACAACCAGGTGCTCTCAGTAGCTTCCGGGAAACCAAAGTCAGGTTCCGGGGGAAGTATGGTTGCAAAGTTGAAACTTAAAGGAATTGACGGAAGGGCACCACAATGAAATGGAGCTTGCGGTTCAATTTGACTCAACACGGGAAAACTTACCAGGTCCGAACTTATGGAGGTGAGACAGATTAATAGCTCTTTCTCAAATTTAAGGGTAGTGGTGCATGGCCGTTCTTAGTTCGTGGATTGATTTGTCTGGTTAATTCCGATAACGAACGTGACTCACATATGCTAACTAGAACGCAGTCAGCGTTAATGCGTCGATGCCGATTGGAACGGGTTAGGACCTTTCGGTGGAGTATGACCTGACACCTTCGCTGTTCGTGTGCGCAAGTGCACTTACGGTACGCTGCTTAGCAGGACAATTTGTGTTTAGCAAAATGAGATCGAGCGATAACAGGTCCGTGATGCCCTTAGATGTTCTGGGCTACACGCGTGCTACAATGTGGGTAGCAGCGTGTCTCCTATTCCGAGAGGAACGGGAAATCACTCAAATACTCACTTAGTAGGGATTATGGATTGCAATGGTCCATATGAACTCGGAACTTCTAGTAAGTGCTGGTCATCAGCCAGCGTTGAATACGTCCCTGCCCTTTGTACACACCGCCCGTCGCTACTACCGATGGATTATTTAGTGAGGTCTTTGGAGATGATCGTTCGCTGGATCCTCGTGAACCGCGTCTGCTTTATCGAAGTTGACCGAACTTGATGATTTAGAGGAAGTAAAAGTCGTAACAAGGTTTCCGTAGGTGAACCTGCGGAAGGATCATTAGTGGCCAAGTGATCCTTCCAGAAGTCCGAACCTGCGGGTTGAGACTTCGGCACAAGTTGCCATATGATAATTGACGAAACACTATAGAAGTCCGAACCTGCGGGTTGAGACTCAGGCACAAGTTGCCATATGAAAGTTGACGAAACACTAACAAGTCCGAACCTGCGGGTTGAGACTTAGGCACACGTTGCCTTATACATGACTTCGAACAAATACACAAGTCCGAACCTGCGGGTTGAGACTTAGGCACAAGTTGCCTTATACATGACTTCGAACAAATACACAAGTCCGAACCTGCGGGTTGAGACTTAGGCACAAGTTGCCATATGAAAGTTGACGAAACACTAACAAGTCCGAACCTGCGGGTTGAGACTTAGGCACACGTTGCCTTATACATGACTTCGAACAAATACACAAGTCCGAACCTGCGGGTTGAGACTTAGGCACAAGTTGCCTTATACATACATTGGCCAAATAAACAGAAGTCCGAACCTGCGGGTTGAGACTTAGGCACAAGTTGCCATATTATATTCGATCAAACACTAAGTAGTCCGAACCTGCGGGTTGAGACTCAAGACCGTAACAAGATGTCACTATACAAGTCCGAACCTAAGGGTTGAGACTTAATGCGATCTAGATACCAAGTTGACATCCAATACCTGTTGAGCAAAACCAAAGATTCCCTGTTCTCGAATGATTACACTATATAACAGGGAATCATGAAGAAATCAAGCAAGCGTGAAACAAAGTCATCACTTGGGCATGCTCGATAGCCAACCACATGACCTTAACCTAAGAGAGCATGCAAACCACATGATACCTATAAACGATTAACCCGCCCTAGTTCAATCGTTCACCAAGTGATGACTTCAGTATGGCTAAGAGAAAAACTTTTAAATGGGAAAAACTCTAAGTCCGAACCTCCGGGTTGAGACTTCCGCGTCGGAGGTGCGCCCACCTCCTATCCGAAAGATGATGAATCAGGGGTGTTCGGTCAGCAATGGTCGGATGCCCCGTCGTAGTCCAACTATGACAATCAAAGTCAAGACCTCCGGGTTGAGACTTTCCGCGAGTACAAGCATAAAGGAACACGGACCAAGCCGTACCGAGAGAATCGGTACTAGAGCCCTCGTGGTTCTACATTGAGAGAGCCCTCGTGGTTCTCATTAGGGGCTTTATGCAAGTCGTACTCAATACTGTGGTGTGAAGTATAAAGTATAGTCCTCGCCTGGTCCACGCTGCTTCGGCGGTCCTGGGTAAGATAGTTAATTCTAGCTTGCCCTATAGTGGAATGAGGACACTTAATGCTTCGTCTTTTAGCGGCGGCTAGACTCCTCCTCACGGGGAACGAGTTGACGCGCACAGCGGCGGCTTACGCACTATGGCAATCATGGATGCCTGAAGATTCCGTGAAGTTCTCCCCTGGTCCACGCTGCCTCGGCAGTCCTGGGTAAAATGGAATATTTCCAGCTTGCCCTATAGTGGAAGAGGACTATCCAACAATACAAAGTCAAGACCTCCGGGTTGAGACTTTCCGCGTCGGTGGTGTCGCGCACCGCCTATCCGAAAGATGGTGTAACAGGGGTGTTCGATCAGCAATGGTCGGATGCCCCGTCATAGTCCAACTATGACAACCAAAGTCAAGACCTCCGGGTTGAGACTTTCCGCGTCCGGAGGTACGCGTACCGCCTACCCGAAAGATGGTGTGCTTCTGGGGTATTCGATGAGTCGGATACCCCGTCGTAGTCCAACTATGACAATCAAAGTCAAGACCTCCGGGTTGAGACTTCCGCGTCCGGAGGTACGCGTACCGCCTACCCGAAAGATGGTGTGCTTCTGGGGTATTCGATGAGTCGGATACCCCGTCGTAGTCCAACTATGACAATCAAAGTCAAGACCTCCGGGTTGAGACTTCCGCGTCCGGAGGTACGCGTACCGCCTACCCGAAAGATGGTGAATCAGGGGTGTTCGATCAGCAATGGTCGGATGCCCCGTCGTAGTCCAACTATGACAATCAAAGTCAAGACCTCCGGGTTGAGACTTTCTAAGAGTACAAGCATAAAGGAACACGGACCAAGCCGTACCGAGAGAATCGGTACTAGAGCCCTTGTGGTTCTACATTGAGAGAGCCCTCGTGGTTCTCATTAGGGGCTTTATGCAAGAAGTACTCAATACTGTGGTGTGAAGTATAAAGTATAGAGTCCTCCACTGGTCCACGCTGCTCCGGCGGTCCTGGGTAAGATAGTTCATTCTAGCTTGCCCTATGTGGAAGAGGACTCAATACCCTACCTGTTGAGCTTGAAACAAAGTCATCACTTGGGCATGCTCATATTGCCATACAATATTCCATTATCTACTAATGAGCATGCAGCTATATGATTATAACCTGTAAACGATTACCCCGCCGTAGTTCAGCGCTTCAACCAAGTGATGACTTCAGTATGGCTAGTGTGTGAAGTATAAAGTATAGTCCTCCCCTGGTCCACAATGCTTCGGCGGTCCTGGGTAAGATAGTTAGTTCTAGCTTGCCCTATGTGGAAGAGGACACCATACTTAATACTGTGGTGTAATGAACAAAGTATAGTCCTCCACTGGTCCACGCTGCTTTGCAGTCCTGGGTAAGATAGTTAATTCTAGCTTGCCCTATGTGGAAGAGGGCATACAAGACAAAGTATAGTTCTCCCCTGGTCCACGCTGCTCCGGCGGTCCTGGGTAAGATAGTTAATTCTAGCTTGCCCTATGTGGAAGAGGACTCAATACCCTACCTGTTGAGCTTGAAACAAAGTCATCACTTGGGCATGCTCTATAGCCAATCACATGACATTAACCTAAGAGAGCATGCAGCGTATTATCCCAATGCAAAGTAAACGATAGACTCGCCCTAGTTCAGTGCTTCAACCAAGTGATGACTTCAATTTGGCTAGTGTGTGAAGTATAAAGTATAGTCCTCCCCTGGTCCACACTGCTTCGGCGGTCCTGGGTAAGATAGTTAATTCTAGCTTGCCCTATGTGGAAGAGGACACCATACTTAATACTGTGGTGTAATGAACAAAGTATAGTCCTCCACTGGTCCACGCTGCTCCGGCGGTCCTGGGTAAGATAGTTCATTCTAGCTTGCCCTATGTGGAAGAGGGCATACAAGACAAAGTATAGTTCTCCCCTGGTCCACGCTGCTTCGGCGGTCCTGGGTAAGATAGTTAATTCTAGCTTGCCCTATGTGGAAGAGAGCATACATGAACCAAGAACGAAGGTTATGATCGAGGAATGATTCGACAACTAACCGATGGTATGAAATGTGAAGAATTCAAGCAAGCACACAATCAAGTCATCACTTGGGCATGCTCGATAGCCAACCCTATGACATTAACCTAGTAGAGCATGCGAAAACCAATATATATGTAAACGATGCCCCTCCCTAGTTCAGCGCTTCAACCAAGTGATGACTTCAGAATGGCTAAATCAAATCGGTTCAAAACATACCATCGGTACCCTATTGAAACACACAAGTCGATATCAAACCTCATGATTGTGTAGTCCTCCACTGGTCCACACTGCTCCGGCGGTCCTGGGTAAGATAGTTCATTCTAGCTTGCCCTATGTGGAAGAGGGCACATTACTCAATACTGTGGTGTTATGAACAAAGTATAGTCCTCCACTGGTCCACGCTGCTTCGGCGGTCCTGGGTAAGATAGTTAGTTCTAGCTTGCCCTATGTGGAAGAGGGCATACAAGACAAAGTATAGTTCTCCCCTGGTCCACGCTGCTTCGGCGGTCCTGGGTAAGATAGTTAATTCTAGCTTGCCCTATGTGGAAGAGAGCATACATGAACCAAGAACGAAGGTTATGATCGAGGAATGATTCGACAACTAACCGATGGTATGAAATGTGAAGAATTCAAGCAAGCACACAATCAAGTCATCACTTGGGCATGCTCGATAGCCAACCTCATGACATTAACCTAGTAGAGCATGCGAAAACCAATATATATGTAAACGATGCCTCCCTAGTTCAGCGCTTCAACCAAGTGATGACTTCAGAATGGCTAAATCAAATCGGTTCAAACCATACCATCGGTATCCTATTGAAACACACAAGTCGATATCAAACCTCATGATTGTGTAGTCCTCCACTGGTCCACGCCGCTTCGGCCGTCCTGGGTAAAATGGAACATTCCAGCTTGCCCTATGTGGAAGAGGGCACATTACTCAATACTGTGGTGTGAAGTATAAAGTTCAGTTCTCCCCTGGTCCACGCTGCTTCGGCGGTCCTGGGTAAGATAGTTCATTCTAGCTTGC
>NW_026689788.1:175000-197500 GCF_943734765.1 Anopheles ziemanni | reverse complement strand
TGGTGAACACTTGGCGGTACTTGCACTTGGCTGTGCTTGGACTTGAAGGTGGGATCCGGCTGGCCTAGGCCATTGGTGGTTGGTTGGTGGGTTAGCCCTTAGCTGGGCTGGCTGGCTGGCTGGCCATCGGTGGTATGGTGTGGTGTGGTGTGTGGAGTCGAGCATCGCGCGCCGTTGCCTTCTTCGGAGTGTTGTAGGTACGCAAGTGCTTGCAATGCAAAGAGGTTGGTGATGGAGTGACATTGCCTTCACCATGGAGTTGCGGGTACTTAGGTACTTGCAAGGAGATGGTGGTATGGTGGTGTTGCGTGTGTGGTGTTCGATTAGAAAGATATAATTTCTAAGTCCGGATTAGTGCTGTCAGTGGGGCCGCCGCTAACAGGTCCTGCACGGCCACCGTGGGGCTTGACTTGGCGCTATTCCGGACTTGGGGCGATCACGATGTCCCCGTGCGGGACTTAGAAGATGGAAGAACACAAGTACCCTTATCCCATGACTTGTGAGCGATTGGCATACGTTACCACATGAAGAGAAAAATTGGCTAAGTCCCGGATCCATATTATATGAAGAGAAAAATCGGCTAAGTCCCGGATCCATATTATATGAAGAGAAAAATTGGCTAAGTCCCGGATCCATATTATATGAAGAGAAATATCGGCTAAGTCCAGGATCCATATATAATAACCTAATAATCGGCTAAGTCCCGGATCCATATTATATGAAGAGAAAAATCGGCTAAGTCCAGGATCCATATATAATAACCTAATAATCGGCTAAGTCCAGGATCCATATATAATAACCTAATAACAGGCTAAGTCCAGGATCCATATTATATGAAGAGAAAAATCGGCTAAGTCCGAGATTGGGTCTGTCAGACATACACTTTCAAGATACCACACAAGCAAGCAAGATGGCCTAGTGAAGGATCCATATGACATGAAGAGAAAAATCGGCTAAGTCCCAGATTGGGTCTGTCAGAAATACACTTCAAAGTTACCACACAAGCAAGCAAGATGGCCTAAGGATGGATCCATATAATATGAAGAGAAAAATCGGCTAAGTCCCAGATTGGGTCTGTCAGAAATACACTTCCAAGTTACCACACAAGCAAGCAAGATGGCCTAGTGATGGATCCATATGATATGAAGAGAAAAATCGGCTAAGTCCAGGATCCATATAATATGAAGAGAAAAATCGGCTAAGTCCCAGATTGGGTCTGTCAGAAATACACTTCCAAGTTACCACACAAGCAAGCAAGATGGCCTAGTGATGGATCCATATGATATGAAGAGAAAAATCGGCTAAGTCCAGGATCCATATAATATGAAGAGAAAAATCGGCTAAGTCCCAGATTGGGTCTGTCAGAAATACACTTTCAAGTTACCACACAAGCAAGCAAGATGGCCTAGTGATGGATCCATATGATATGAAGAGAAAAATCGGCTAAGTCCGAGATTGGGTCTGTCAGAAATACACTTTCAAGTTACCACACAAGCAAGCAAGATGGCCTAGTGATGGATCCATATAATATGAAGAGAAAAATCGGCTAAGTCCGAGATTGGGTCTGTCGGAAATACACTTTCAAGTTACCACACAAGCAAGCAAGTTACCACATGAAGAGAAAGCCGGCAAAGTCCGGGAATGTTACCACATGAACTGGAAAATGGGCAAAAACCTACCTTCACAGGCAACGTGAATAAGTCAGGCTGTAGACATCGGATCGACAAGCCAAAGACTGATATGGAAAGGATATGAGTAGTACTAGCTTTCCTGAGAGTTGCAGAGCTTAGACTGCATATGAACGAAAGTTATTAAGCGTCAAAGTCAGAGAAGATACCCAAAGGAACACAAGTTCCAACTTAGAGCATGTATACCGCCTAGACGGTAGGAGGTACGGCCAGGCTGAGGAATAAGAAAATGTTGGCCAACATGTTCCCTAACTATCCCCCGAAGACCGCAAAGCAATCCAACATCAACCAAGAAAGTTATAGCCCGATCAAGGAAACACCTACTTTGCACCGATTTTGCACCAAATACATGTACCAAGCACCTTCGGTTGCATACCTGCAGGGGCTTACCATAGTAGGCCATGGAAGACCGATATACCGAACATAATCACTTTCTATCTCCTCGGGTGTTGGAGGTAGCGCTTTGCGGTACAAGAACGAAAGTTAGACCATATCTTGGTGCATCTTTTTGCCCAAAAACACAAGACCCTATCTACCAAGGCAAGAAAGTTGTGTGGGGACAAAATGTCCAAAAGTGCCCAAAGTGGCACACTTGAACCATATATTCGAGAAAAACACAAGTGTGGGCCCGAGCTAGCAAGTTGAAATGTTCTGACCGTCAGTAGCCCTAGTTGAGGTGCACTTATCATTATATGAGGCCAACGTGCCAGCTAGTCTCTAAAGGGGCGATATGGGTGTTCCAAGGTTTGTACCCAATTGAGGAAAAAACAGGGTAAGGTACGGTGTACCGCGAATAACTCGGGCTATAGATGTCCGATCGATGAGTTTGGCATATGTATGGAAAGGTCTCGACGAGACCTAACTACCCTGAAAGTATGAAGGCAAAGACTTGAATGACCGGGAAGTTATTAAGTGCACAAGTGGTAAAGTTGCACCAAAGTCCATGTTACCCGAAGTGGTACATGAACACCCAATATTCGACCAAAACACAAGTTTAGAGACGAGCTAGCGAGCTACATTGTTCAGACCGTCAGTAGCCCGCATCAAGACACGCATTTCATTATATTGAGCCTAGCCGCTAGCTCGACTCGAAGTCGGTCATATGGTTGGTTGATGGTTTGGACCGACCACGTGGTGTACCAAGGTGATGTACCTTTCATGAATTAAAACTCTGGCTGTATGGCACTGAGCGACAAGCTAAGGTGTGATTTGGAATAGTCTTGAGTGGGACTATTTAGGAAAAATGCGAACAAAAAATCACAAAGTCCTTGGGCGAAGCTATTAGCGAAACATAGAGCAAATTGGTACCAAAAACTATGGAAATGGGACTTGAGTCAAAAATAACCGCAAGTTGGAGAAGAGATAGCAAGCTTGCGTAGAACATTTATAACTAGTGCGTGGTATGACCAACAAAAATGTGTATGGGGCCAAGGCGCTGGCTGGCCTCCAAAGTGGTGATATTTGCGATTCAAAGTTTGTACCCAAGTATGAACAAGTATGGAAAAAACAGGGTAAGGTACCAAGTACCATGAATAACTTCGGCTGTAGATGGCCTAGCGAGGCAAACCGCATATCGTTGGAAAGGTATTGGGGAGACCTATCTACCCTGAAAGTTTCATGAGGCTGAGTTGAAAGACCACGGAGATATTAGGTGATGATGGTCCAATTCGGGGACCAAGTCGCAGGAAATGGCACTTGACCAAAATCACGCTTGGAAGGTGAATACCGGCTTACCGGTAAGAGATAGCGACTTGGCGTAGAATATTCATAAGTTGGGCGTGTAAAGACGCAACTTTCATTATATGGGGGCAACCCGGTCAGGGTGCTCCAAGTCGGTCGTTTGGTCGGTTTATGGTTTGGGCCGACCATGTGGTGTACCAAGAAGAGGTACCTTTCATGAATTATAACTCGGTCAGTTTGCCACCGAGCGACAAGTTGCGATGTGATTTGGAATGGTCTTGAGTGGGACTATCAAGCAAAAATACAAATAGAAAATCAGCTTGTCCATGGCCGAAGCTATTAGTGAAACATATAGCAAAATGGGTCCAAAAACGAATGAAATGGGACTTGGACCAAGAATAACGGCAAGTTGGAGAAGAGATAGCAAGTTGACGTAGAACATTTATATTTTGGGCATAGTATGACCAACAAAAAAGTATTTGGGGCCAAGGTGCTGGCTGGCCTCCAAAGTGGAGATATGGGCGATACAAAGTTTGTACCCAAGTACGAACAAGTATGGAAAAAACAGGGTAAGGTACCAAGTACCATTAATAACTTCGGCTGTATATGGCCGAGCGAGGCAAACGGCTCACCGTTGGAAAGGTCTCGGGGAGACCTATCTACCCTGAAAGTTTCATGAGGCTGAGTTGAAAGACCACGGAGATATTAGGTGATGATGGTCGTATTCGGGGACCAAGTCGCAGGAAATGGCACTTGACCAAAATCCCCCTTGGAAGGTGAATACCGGCTTACCGGTAAGAGATAGCGACTTGGCGTAGAATATTCATAAGTTGGGCGTGTAGAGACGCAACTTTCATTATATGGGGCCAACCCGGTCAGGGTGCTCCAAGTCGGTCGTTTGGTCGGTTTATGGTTTGGGCCGACCACGTGGTGTACCAAGTTGAGGTACCTTTCATGAATTATAACTCGGTCAGTTTGCCACCGAGCGACAAGCTGCGGTGTGTTTTGGAATGGTCTTGAGTGGGACTATCAAGGAAAAATACAAATAGAAAATCAGCTTGTCCATGGCCGAAGCTATTAGTGAAACATATAGCAAAATGGGTCCAAAAACGAATGAAATGGGACTTGGACCAAGAATAACGGCAAGTTGGAGAAGAGATAGCAAGTTGGCGTAGAACAATTATATTTGGTGCATGGTATGACCAACAAAAAAGTATATGAGGCCAAGGTGCTGGCTGGCCTCCAAAGTGGAGATATGGGCGATCCAAAGTTTGTACCCAAGTATGGCAAAAACTGGTAGAGGTACCTTTCATGAATTACTGCTCAGGCTGTATGGCACTTAGCGGGACGCTTGGCTCTGGTATGGAATAGTCTTGAGTGGGACTATCAAGGAAAAATACGAACAAAAAATCACCATGTCCACGGACGAAGGTATTAGCGAAACTTAGAGCGAAATTGCGACCAAGTCGCTAGAAATGGCCCTTGGACCAAGTATACCGTCAAGGCGGTACGAGATAGCGAGTTGACGTGGAATATTTATAAGTTTGCCTCCACGAGACGAAAGTTTAGTTATATGGGGCCAACCCGCTCAGGGTTGTCCAAGTCGGTCATATGGCTGATCGAAATTTTCGACCAAGTACTGAGAAAACAGGGTAAGGTACCGTGTACCTCGAATAACTTTGGCTGTAGATGTCCGAGCGAGGCAAACGGCATAGCGTTGGAAAGGTCTTGAGGTGTTCTAGGCACCCTGAAAGTTTGAAAAGGCTATCTGGAAAACTCGTGGAGATATTAGAGAAACATTGGGCCCAAAAGATACCAAGTCGCAGGAAATGGGCCCTCCAAGAACACCCTAAAATCCCAATTACGGCTAAGTTGCAGGCCAGCTAGCGAAGTGAAATGTTCTAGGCATAACTAGAACACGTTAATGCGCAACTTTTTGAGTCAGAACTTTTTTCGATATCTGGCCCCCAAAGGGGGGATATGGGCGATCAAAGGATTTTTCCAAGTTTCGGTACTTTTTACGGTATCGCTCATAGCTCCGGCTGTATGCAAGCAAATGACAATCTAAGACATGATTTGGAAAGGTATTGAGCAGTACTAACTTACGTTAGAACACAGCGAAGCGCTATCGGTTCATGGCAAGGCCGATATAAGCAGTCAAAGATGAAAAATGTTGACAAAATGAACAAAAATTACCTTGGTACGCGAATAGCGGCCAGGGATGAAGAGGTACGAAGGTGGTGTAGAAGAATTATAATTAGGGCTTGGTACGCTCTAAAAGTTTGCCGAAGACCGCAAAGCGCTCAGACCCATAGAAAGTGGCCATTTGGGCCGAACAGTGCGTGCAAAGAGGTGAAAATGCAAAAATTGCACTTTGGGGGGCGATTTGCGGGGGGAAGGAGGGGTCGGAGGGCAAAATGTCCCTTGACCAAAAAGTCTTATCTCGTCGAGATCTACAACATTGCCGAAGACCGCAAAGCGCTAGCTCGCAATCGAAAAATCGAGAATTTGAAAATTTTCTAAGTCTTGGGCTCCCTAAGGAAAAGTTTCAAAAATCACGTTTGTCCCCAATTTTGAAGGGGAAGGAGTCGGTTCCGGGGCATGGTGTCTTCGGCAAAAAGTCTTATCTTTTTGCGTACTTTCGACTAGTTCAATAAAAATTTTTGACCCAAAAATTGTTCGGCGGACCCCTAGGTCGAAAAACCCGAAAAAAGTCGAAAAAAGTCGAAAATGTCGAAAAATGAGAAAACCTCATATTCGGACTCTACACGAGCCCCAGATATTGAAAAGTGAAATCCGCGGTCGATTTGGAACAAAAAATTGACCTAGGCAAAGTTGTATGGAGGTAGGGACCCCTGAGAAAAAAGTTTGGTCCCGAGGCTCCTTGGACCACCAAGTTCCTAGGTCGGACCAAAATCGGAAAAAATCCGACCAAAGTCGAAAGTGTCGAAAATTTTAAAAAACCCCTTTTGGGGCCCTATGGCCTCCCTAGATAATGAAAAGTGAGGTCCGCGGCCGATCCGGAAGAAAAACTTGACCTAGGCAAACTTGTATGACGGTGGGGACCCAAAAAAATTTCGATGAGTGTAGTTTAGACAGGCCGGAAAATGTATCGGTGGTCCGTATCAAGGGACGTCTTTTAGTTCTATGGGGTGGTGGTCGTCGAACAAAGTCGCCTAGGTCGACCACCAGAAAGACCAGTCGTGTTGTAATGGATGTTTTGGCCACTTTACTAGGGAAACCTAGTAGGTCGAAGCAAATTTGGGGTTCGAGATGAGTTGGTGAAAGTTGGTCCAACCTAGGTGTGCTTGGTGGAGGTTGACCATGAAAGTAGAGCATGATGGGAATGACCATAACTTTGGTTCTAGATGTCGGATCGGTACACTTTCGGCAGTTTTGGAAAGGTGAAGGCCTGCTCTAGCTATGTTTCCTACCAAGCTGAGCGCCTACTAGTGACCCGGAGGAGGTATTAAGGGTCAAAGGCAAAAAGGGGTACCCTAAAGTGCGTGTGACCAAGAAAATGGGAAAAACGGTATCGCCTATAGCTCAGGCTGTATGGCTCGGATCGGAAAGCTTGGATATGCGTTGGAAAGGTCTTGACGAGCGCTAGCTATGTGTCCTACCAAGCGAAGCGCTAGGTGTTGAGCAAGTCGGTCATATTAGAGGGCAAAGGTGAAAAATGGTGGTTTAGAGGCGAAAATTCACCTTATGATCGAAAATAGCGGGCGAACGATAAGAGCTACGAACACGGCGTAGAACAATCATAAGTACGTTACCACAAGACCTAACTTTGGCCAATATAGAGCGAGAAGATCGGAGGTACCCATCAGGGTGATATGGCTGGTTCAAAGTTGGACCAAAACGAGACTTGAGAAATGGATTGAAACACGGTATCGCGAATAACTCAGGCTGTATGGAACGGATCGACAAGCTTAGATCAGTGTTGGAAAGGTCGAACCGAGCGCTAACTATAATCCCAAACAACCGAAGCGCTAAGTGTTGAGCAAAACTGAGTTATTAAGCGACAAAGTGGAAAAATAATACCAAAATGGCCAAAAATCACACAAGACCAAGAATACCGAGCAAGCGGTAAGAGATAGCGGGTTGACGTAGAATACTTATAAGTTTGCCTCTACGAGACCTAAAAGTCGTCCATAGAAAGCGAGAAGATCGGACCACTCTGGAAGGGTGATACGAGTGGTCAAAAATTAGCAAAAATGAAACATGGCTAAAATGGATTTGACTTGTGCACCATGTAGCTCCGGCTGTATGGCATGGATTGTAGAGCTAGGATATGTTTTGGAAAGGTAACACCCAGCGCTAGATACGACTAGAAGAAAGCAAAGCGCTAACTAGCATGATTTGGAAGTTATTAAGCGTCAAAGTCGAAAAATGTTACCAAAATTGAAACTCGAGTACATTGGGCCAAAAAGTACAAGTTGTGAAATTTGGACTTACGAGTAAAATACCGAGCAGGCGGTAAGAGATAGAGACTTGGTGTAGAACAATTATAAGTTGGGCATGTTATAACCTATATTTGGCCCGAACATAGTCTCGAGATCGGTGGTACCTAAAAGGGTGGTACAGGTGTTAGATGGTTTTCCCAGAGCATAAGCTCCACATGATATGGAAAACGGGAAACATCATAACTTCGGCTGTATGGCATGGAATGGAACGAACAAGGTATCGATGGAAAGAGAAAAGGAAGCGCTAACTATAATTCCTACCAAGCAAAGCGCTAGCATGTGACCGTTCGGGTGTTATTGTGAGTCAAAGTCAGAAATTGTTACCACGAGAGGCGAAAATCCGACTAAGTCCATGAATACCGGGCTGGCGGTAAGAGATACGGCTTGGCCGTAGAACATTTATAAGTTGGCCAATACAAGACCTAAGTTTCGTCCATAGACGACAAGAAGATCGAAGATACGTGAAGGTGAGATATGGGCGTCCCAAAGTGGGCCTTTGAAAAAGTGACAAACTTCCCTTATAACAGCATACACCAAATATCTCTGGCTCTATGGCACCGAATAAGAAGTTGAGGTCAGCGATAGAAAGGTGATAGTCAGCGCTAAATATCATACGAACAGAGTGAAGCGCTAAAGGGAAAGGATCTTGGTGATATAAGGTGACAAAGTCGAGAAAAGTTGCCTCAAAATCATGAAAAATGTGAAAAAATGGCTAAGTCCCGGGTGCCTTAAGGGCAGGTTGATCGAATGTACCGAGCTGGCGGTACGAGATAGAGACTTGGTGTAGAACAATTATATGTTTGGCATGGCAAGACCTACATTTGGTCAATACAAAGTGAGAAGATCAAAGAAACCCGTAAGGGTGATATTGGTGTCCAAAGGTAAAAAGCACTAAGTCTTGGGAAACTTATATGAAGAAAAAGGACCCTGATGGGTCATATAGGATGGATCGAAAAATCGGCTAAGTCCCAAAATGGGGATGTCAGAACTACACTCAAATGTTACCACACCAAGCAAGGCAAACTTATATGAAGCAAAGGACCCTGATTGGTCATATGGTATTGGTCGAAAAATCGGCTAAGTCCCAAAATGGGGATGTCAGAACTACACTCATGTGTTACCACACCAAGCAAGGCAAACTTATATGAAGCAAAGGACCCTGATGGGTCATATGGTATTTTACGAAAAATCGGCTAAGTCCCAAAATGGTGATGTCAGAACTACACTAAAATGTTACCACACCAAGCAAGGCAAACTTATATGAAGGCAAGGACCCTGATGGGTCATATGGTATTTTACGAAAAATCGGCTAAGTCCCAAAATGGTGATGTCAGAACTACACTAAAATGTTACCACACCAAGCAAGGCAAACTTATATGAAGGCAAGGACCCTGATGGGTCATATGGTATGGATCGAAAAATCGGCTAAGTCCCAAAATGGGGATGTCTGAACTACACTCAAATGTTACCACATCAAGCAAGGCAAACTTATATGAAGGAAAGGACCCTGATGGGTCATATGGTATTTTACGAAAAATCGGCTAAGTCCCAAAATGGGGATGTCAGAACTACACTCATGTGTTACCACACCAAGCAAGGCAAACTTATATGAAGGCAAGGACCCTGATGGGTCATATGGTATTTTACGAAAAATCGGCTAAGTCCCAAAATGGGGATGTCAGAACTACACTAAAAAGTTACCACACCAAGCAAGGCAAACTTATATGAAGCAAAGGACCCATATGGGTCATATGGTATTTTACGAAAAATCGGCTAAGTCCCAAAATGATGATGTCAGAACTACACTCATGTGTTACCACACCAAGCAAGGCAAACTTATATGAAGCAAAGGACCCTGATGGGTCATATGGTATTTTACGAAAAATCGGCTAAGTCCCAAAATGGTGATGTCAGAACTACACTAAAATGTTACCACACCAAGCAAGGCAAACTTATATGAAGGCAAGGACCCTGATGGGTCATATGGTATTTTACGAAAAATCGGCTAAGTCCCAAAATGGGGATGTCAGAACTACACTCAAATGTTACCACACCAAGCAAGGCAAACTTATATGAAGGAAAGGACCCTGATGGGTCATATGGTATTTTACGAAAAATCGGCTAAGTCCCAAAATGGGGATGTCAGAACTACACTCAAATGTTACCACACCAAGCAAGGCAAACTTATATGAAGGAAAGGACCCTGATGGGTCATATGGTATTTTACGAAAAATCGGCTAAGTCCCAAAATGGGGATGTCAGAACTACACTCAAATGTTACCACACCAAGCAAGGCAAACTTATATGAAGGAAAGGACCCTGATGGGTCATATGGTATGGATCGAAAAATCGGCTAAGTCCCAAAATGGGGATGTCAGAACTACACTCAAATGTTACCACACCAAGCAAGGCAAACTTATATGAAGCAAAGGACCCTGATGGGTCATATGGTATTGATTGAAAAATCGGCTAAGTCCCAAAATGGGGATGTCAGAACTACACTCAAATGTTACCACACCAAGCAAGGCAAACTTATATGAAGCAAAGGACCCATATGGGTCATATGGTATTTTACGAAAAATCGGCTAAGTCCCAAAATGATGATGTCAGAACTACACTCAAATGTTACCATACCAAGCAAGGCAAACTTATATGAAGGAAAGGACCCATATGGGTCATATGGTATTTTACGAAAAATCGGCTAAGTCCCAAAATGAGGATGTCAGAACTACACTAAAAAGTTACCACACCAAGCAAGGCAAAGTACCTAGGTGAACCCTAGGAAGAAACACGGACCAAGTCAGATGGCCTAAGTCAAGAGAACAAGTGACCTAGGCAAAGTTGTATGACGGTGAGGACCCTGAAAAATCTGGTTAGTGTAGTTTAGACAGGGGAGGTTTTTGGGTCGGCTGAACCTCCTTATTTTGGGTTTTGACCTCCTCAAGAAGCTACACCTAGGCAAACTGCCTAGGGTGAAAGTGCGAAGACCAATCGAATAGTAAGACAAGTTTTGACCGATCGCCCTAGGCAAGCTTGTATGAAGAAAGGGACCCTATGGGTCATATGGAAATACATGAAAAATCGGCTAAGTCCCAAAATTGGGATGTCTGAACTACACTAAAAAGTTACCACATCAAGCAAGGCAAAGTACCTAGGTGAACCCTAGGAAGAAACACGGACCAAGTCAGATGGCCTAAGTCAAGAGTATAAATGACCTAGGCAAAGTTGTATGGCGCTGAGGACCCTGAAAAATCGGGTTAGTGTAGTTCAGACAGGGGAGGTTTCTGGGTCGGCTGAACCTCCTTATTTCGGGTTTTGGCCTCCTCAAGAAGACAGACCTAGGCAAAGTGCCTAGGGTGAAAGTGCGAAGACCAATCGAATAGTAAGACAAGTTTTGACCGATCGCCCTAGGCAAGCTTGTATGAAGAAAGGGACCCTACGGGTCATATGGAAATTCATGAAAAATCGGCTAAGTCCCAAAATTGGGATGTCAGAACTACACTTTAAAGTTACCACATCAAGCAAGGCAAAGTACCTAGGTGAACCCTAGGAAGAAACACGGACCAAGTCAGATGGCCTAAGTCAAGAGTATAAATGACCTAGGCAAAGTTGTATGGCGCTGAGGACCCTGAAAAATCGGGTTAGTGTAGTTAAGACAGGGGAGGTTTCAGGGTCGGCTGGACCTCCTTATTTCGGGTTTTGGCCTCCTCAAGAAGACAGACCTAGGCAAACTGCCTAGGGTGAAAGTGCGAAGACCAATCGAATAGTAAGACAAGTTTTGACCGATCGCCCTAGGCAAGCTTGTATGAAGAAAGGGACCCTATGGGTCATATGGAAATACATGAAAAATCGGCTAAGTCCCAAAATTGGGATGTCTGAACTACACTAAAAAGTTACCACATCAAGCAAGGCAAAGTACCTAGGTGAACCCTAGGAAGAAACACGGACCAAGTCAGATGGCCTAAGTCAAGAGTACAAGTGACCTAGGCAAAGTTGTATGGCGCTGAGGACCCTGAAAAATCGGGTTAGTGTAGTTCAGACAGGGGAGGTTTCAGGGTCGGCTGAACCTCCTTATTTCGGGTTTTGGCCTCCTCAAGAAGACAGACCTAGGCAAAGTGCCTAGGGTGAAAGTGCGAAGACCAATCGAATAGTAAGACAAGTTTTGACCGATCGCCCTAGGCAAGCTTGTATGAAGAAAGGGACCCTACGGGTCATATGGAAATTCATGAAAAATCGGCTAAGTCCCAAAATTGGGATGTCAGAACTACACTTTAAAGTTACCACATCAAGCAAGGCAAAGTACCTAGGTGAACCCTAGGAAGAAACACGGACCAAGTCAGATGGCCTAAGTCAAGAGTATAAATGACCTAGGCAAAGTTGTATGGCGCTGAGGACCCTGAAAAATCGGGTTAGTGTAGTTAAGACAGGGGAGGTTTCAGGGTCGGCTGGACCTCCTTATTTCGGGTTTTGGCCTCCTCAAGAAGACAGACCTAGGCAAACTGCCTAGGGTGAAAGTGCGAAGACCAATCGAATAGTAAGACAAGTTTTGACCGATCGCCCTAGGCAAGCTTGTATGAAGAAAGGGACCCTATGGGTCATATGGAAATACATGAAAAATCGGCTAAGTCCCAAAATTGGGATGTCTGAACTACACTAAAAAGTTACCACATCAAGCAAGGCAAAGTACCTAGGTGAACCCTAGGAAGAAACACGGACCAAGTCAGATGGCCTAAGTCAAGAGTACAAGTGACCTAGGCAAAGTTGTATGGCGCTGAGGACCCTGAAAAATCGGGTTAGTGTAGTTCAGACAGGGGAGGTTTCAGGGTCGGCTGAACCTCCTTATTTCGGGTTTTGGCCTCCTCAAGAAGACAGACCTAGGCAAAGTGCCTAGGGTGAAAGTGCGAAGACCAATCGAATAGTAAGACAAGTTTTGACCGATCGCCCTAGGCAAGCTTGTATGAAGAAAGGGACCCTACGGGTCATATGGAAATTCATGAAAAATCGGCTAAGTCCCAAAATTGGGATGTCAGAACTACACTTTAAAGTTACCACATCAAGCAAGGCAAAGTACCTAGGTGAACCCTAGGAAGAAACACGGACCAAGTCAGATGGCCTAAGTCAAGAGTATAAATGACCTAGGCAAAGTTGTATGGCGCTGAGGACCCTGAAAAATCGGGTTAGTGTAGTTAAGACAGGGGAGGTTTCAGGGTCGGCTGGACCTCCTTATTTCGGGTTTTGGCCTCCTCAAGAAGACAGACCTAGGCAAACTGCCTAGGGTGAAAGTGCGAAGACCAATCGAATAGTAAGACAAGTTTTGACCGATCGCCCTAGGCAAGCTTGTATGAAGAAAGGGACCCTATGGGTCATATGGAAATACATGAAAAATCGGCTAAGTCCCAAAATTGGGATGTCTGAACTACACTAAAAAGTTACCACATCAAGCAAGGCAAAGTACCTAGGTGAACCCTAGGAAGAAACACGGACCAAGTCAGATGGCCTAAGTCAAGAGTACAAGTGACCTAGGCAAAGTTGTATGGCGCTGAGGACCCTGAAAAATCGGGTTAGTGTAGTTCAGACAGGGGAGGTTTCAGGGTCGGCTGGACCTCCTTATTTCGGGTTTTGGCCTCCTCAAGAAGACAGACCTAGGCGAATTGCCTAGGGTGAAAGTGCGAAGACCAATCGAATAGTAAGACAAGTTTTGACCGATCGCCCTAGGCAAGCTTGTATGAAGAAAGGGACCCTATGGGTCATATGGAAATACATGAAAAATCGGCTAAGTCCCAAAATTGGGATGTCTGAACTACACTAAAAAGTTACCACATCAAGCAAGGCAAAGTACCTAGGTGAACCCTAGGAAGAAACACGGACCAAGTCAGATGGCCTAAGTCAAGAGTACAAGTGACCTAGGCAAAGTTGTATGGCGCTGAGGACCCTGAAAAATCGGGTTAGTGTAGTTAAGACAGGGGAGGTTTCAGGGTCGGCTGGACCTCCTTATTTCGGGTTTTGGCCTCCTCAAGAAGACAGACCTAGGCGAACTGCCTAGGGTGAAAGTGCGAAGACCAATCGAATAGTAAGACAAGTTTTGACCGATCGCCCTAGGCAAGCTTGTATGAAGAAAGGGACCCTACGGGTCATATGGAAATACATGAAAAATCGGCTAAGTCCCAAAATTGGGATGTCAGAACTACACTATAAAGTTACCACATTAGCAAGGCAGACTTGTATGAAGAACGGGACCCTGGTGAAAGTAGCAAATATCCCAAACCGAACATGAATATTATACACACAAGAGTACAAACATAAAGGAACACGGACCAAGCGTACCGAGAGAATTGGTACTACAGAGCCCTCGTGGTTCTACACAAAGACTTTATGTTAGGGGTTCAAGCCCCATGGTACTCAAACGGTGACAGTAGCAAATATCCCAAATCGAACATGAATATTATACACACAAGAGTACGAACATAAAGGAACACGGACCAAGCGTACCGAGAGAATCGGTACTATAGAGCCCTCGTGGTTCTACACAAAGACTTTATGTTCGGGGTTCACACCCCAAATCGAACGTGGAATTTACTTTCTGATGGTCATGCGGTCGTCCAAAGGGGTCTAGTATCCTGGGATGACAAGCATCACGGGCACAGCTCGTATCAAAACAGTCGAAGAGGCCCGCGAAAGCTTGCTTTCCATGGCTATGCGATGCACAAATTGAGTTTACTCACCGTAGTATAAAACGAACGAACCGAACCTATCCGAGTAGGGATAATGGGCGCAGTAACATACTTCTGTGACCCAGCGAGAGTTGAACGAGGTGACATGAACTGTCAGTGGCTTATATCAGATGGGATACATACATGAGATTGCTTTCAAATCTACACTCGAAAACCTAACCAAGTAAAAGCGAACGTGGGGAGGATTCGAAACCGGTAACGAAATCTTAAGCTGGAAAGAGTCATCACTATGGATACATATTATGCGAAACCAATCAAGTGCTCAGTACTGATCCAAAACCTAAGAGCACTAGTGAACACCTTATTCTCACCCTAGTTCACATCCAAGTGATCGACCACGTGTGTGAAGCAAAGACCAATCGAATTCCTCAATGGACTGAACACTATGAACAAATGGCCAAAAACGTTATAACTATCCAAACATCCTACTATCTAGCGAAAGTCATCACGATGGAACCATACAATGATCTTAACCTATAGCGCTCACCTTTTCCTACCCAGAGTGCAAGTGAACAGATTGCTCACCCCTACCCAGTTCACAACCACGTGATCGACTAACATACCGAGGTTACCACAAGTCAAAGTTATACGTTTACAAGCGCAAGACCAATCGAAAACCCCGAAAGCAATCTCGACCCAAAATGTATTATCCGTGAGTGTAGTCGAGTCTCGTACTCGTCATCTGTAATCGTCGGATAGAATATCCAGTACACGGTTGTCTTTCCAAATGAAATCTACATACAGAACTCGCTCTTGGCAAATGGGTGGCATTGGCGCAATCAGGAGCGAGTTCCCGTCCGGGTGCCAAGTGATTGGCAAATGTCTGGGGGAAAGCAACCATATGTTGATTTGTCTGTTAGTGTACTGGGTGTTTGAGGTATGTAGTATCCACGCTTGGTTGGGTGTGTCAGAGGACCGTGAATGCGTTCGCAACCCCAATTGGGGTACATCGGGAATGATTTTGTGGAACCGATGTGCCCGGCACACACTAAGTTTTGTTGCAAGTTAATAGTGTGCCATGTCCGGGGGGGTTGTGATTAAACTCTGGTGAATTGCGTACTGTGGTGATTGGGGTATGAAAGCCCCGCAGTTGCAATGATCGGACGCGCCTAGCGTGTCCTTTAGTTGATGGTAGGGAAATGAAGGCCCTTGTCAGCTCACCTAAGTATTCATGGAAGTTTGGCATAAGGTCGCTGTGGTAGGGGTATGAAGGCCCCGTCAGCGCATGCACAATCGGGCGCACGAGCGCTTAGCGGAGTCGAATGCCGCTCAAGTGCCTGTCCGGTGCATCGGGTGTGTGTGATACGAGGGCAATGAGGTTCGCACGGGGGCTCGCCTCCCGTGTGCTACCGGACTTGACAACATATAGAACGTGGTGTTTGCTCCTCCGGGTGCAATGGGACAATGAACATTCGAACGCAAAGTCGGAATTCTGGTTGATCCTACCAGTAATATACGCTCGTCTCAAAGGTTAAGCCATGCATGTCTAAGTACAAACAGATTTAATGTGAAACCGCATAAGGCTCAGTATAACAGCTATAATTTACGAGATCATCAACCTAGTTACTTGGATAACTGTGGAAAATCTAGAGCTAATACATGCAACATGCCAGGACCCTCGCGGGAACTGGTGCACTTATTAGTCAAACCAATCGCGGGTTCTCCGTGTCATTGAGTTGAAGTCTGGATAATGATGCTGATCGTATGGTCTCGCACCGACGACAGATCTCGCAAATATCTGCCCTATCAACTATGGATGGTAGTATAGAGGACTACCATGGTTGCAACGGGTAACGGGGAATCAGGGTTCGATTCCGGAGAGGGAGCCTGAGAAATGGCTACCACATCCAAGGAAGGCAGCAGGCGCGTAAATTACCCAATCCCGGGACGGGGAGGTAGTGACGAGAAATAACAATATGAAACTCTTTAATGATGTTTCATAATTGGAATGAGTAGAGCATAAATCCTTCTACGAGGATCAAGTGGAGGGCAAGTCTGGTGCCAGCAGCCGCGGTAATTCCAGCTCCACTAGCGTATATTAAAATTGTTGCGGTTAAAACGTTCGAAGTTGATACTTGTCCAACACAGTCCGGCTCCGCCGACCCGGTCAACCCGTGGTCGGTGGGCCAAGTCGGAATCTGGTTGCGACTCAATGGTGTGGTAGGGCACCAAGTCTGTGTCATGGTGTGCCCTTCAACGGGTGCAAGTGTAACATAGAGCTCGACCGCTCACGTTTACCTTGAACAAATTAGAGTGCTTAAAGCAGGGTGCCCAAACGCCCTAGAATAATCTTGCATGGAATAATGGAATACGACCTTGGTCTAATCTTTCATTGGTTTGTACTCAGACCGGAGGTAATGATTAACAGAAGTAGTTGGGGACACTAGTATTACGGCGCGAGAGGTGAAATTCGTAGACCGTCGTAAGACTAACTAAAGCGAAGGCATTTGTCAAGGATGCTTTCTTTAATCAAGAACGAAAGTTAGAGGATCGAAGGCGATTAGATACCGCCCTAGTTCTAACCGTAAACGATGCCAACTAGCAATTGGGAGACGCTACAACCAGGTGCTCTCAGTAGCTTCCGGGAAACCAAAGTCAGGTTCCGGGGGAAGTATGGTTGCAAAGTTGAAACTTAAAGGAATTGACGGAAGGGCACCACAATGAAATGGAGCTTGCGGTTCAATTTGACTCAACACGGGAAAACTTACCAGGTCCGAACTTATGGAGGTGAGACAGATTAATAGCTCTTTCTCAAATTTAAGGGTAGTGGTGCATGGCCGTTCTTAGTTCGTGGATTGATTTGTCTGGTTAATTCCGATAACGAACGTGACTCACATATGCTAACTAGAACGCAGTCAGCGTTAATGCGTCGATGCCGATTGGAACGGGTTAGGACCTTTCGGTGGAGTATGACCTGACACCTTCGCTGTTCGTGTGCGCAAGTGCACTTACGGTACGCTGCTTAGCAGGACAATTTGTGTTTAGCAAAATGAGATCGAGCGATAACAGGTCCGTGATGCCCTTAGATGTTCTGGGCTACACGCGTGCTACAATGTGGGTAGCAGCGTGTCTCCTATTCCGAGAGGAACGGGAAATCACTCAAATACTCACTTAGTAGGGATTATGGATTGCAATGGTCCATATGAACTCGGAACTTCTAGTAAGTGCTGGTCATCAGCCAGCGTTGAATACGTCCCTGCCCTTTGTACACACCGCCCGTCGCTACTACCGATGGATTATTTAGTGAGGTCTTTGGAGATGATCGTTCGCTGGATCCTCGTGAACCGCGTCTGCTTTATCGAAGTTGACCGAACTTGATGATTTAGAGGAAGTAAAAGTCGTAACAAGGTTTCCGTAGGTGAACCTGCGGAAGGATCATTAGTGGCCAAGTGATCCTTCCAGAAGTCCGAACCTGCGGGTTGAGACTTCGGCACAAGTTGCCATATGATAATTGACGAAACACTATAGAAGTCCGAACCTGCGGGTTGAGACTCAGGCACAAGTTGCCATATGAAAGTTGACGAAACACTAACAAGTCCGAACCTGCGGGTTGAGACTTAGGCACACGTTGCCTTATACATGACTTCGAACAAATACACAAGTCCGAACCTGCGGGTTGAGACTTAGGCACAAGTTGCCTTATACATGACTTCGAACAAATACACAAGTCCGAACCTGCGGGTTGAGACTTAGGCACAAGTTGCCATATGAAAGTTGACGAAACACTAACAAGTCCGAACCTGCGGGTTGAGACTTAGGCACACGTTGCCTTATACATGACTTCGAACAAATACACAAGTCCGAACCTGCGGGTTGAGACTTAGGCACAAGTTGCCTTATACATACATTGGCCAAATAAACAGAAGTCCGAACCTGCGGGTTGAGACTTAGGCACAAGTTGCCATATTATATTCGATCAAACACTAAGTAGTCCGAACCTGCGGGTTGAGACTCAAGACCGTAACAAGATGTCACTATACAAGTCCGAACCTAAGGGTTGAGACTTAATGCGATCTAGATACCAAGTTGACATCCAATACCTGTTGAGCAAAACCAAAGATTCCCTGTTCTCGAATGATTACACTATATAACAGGGAATCATGAAGAAATCAAGCAAGCGTGAAACAAAGTCATCACTTGGGCATGCTCGATAGCCAACCACATGACCTTAACCTAAGAGAGCATGCAAACCACATGATACCTATAAACGATTAACCCGCCCTAGTTCAATCGTTCACCAAGTGATGACTTCAGTATGGCTAAGAGAAAAACTTTTAAATGGGAAAAACTCTAAGTCCGAACCTCCGGGTTGAGACTTCCGCGTCGGAGGTGGGCGCACCTCCTATCCGAAAGATGATGAATCAGGGGTGTTCGGTCAGCAATGGTCGGATGCCCCGTCGTAGTCCAACTATGACAATCAAAGTCAAGACCTCCGGGTTGAGACTTTCCGCGAGTACAAGCATAAAGGAACACGGACCAAGCCGTACCGAGAGAATCGGTACTAGAGCCCTCGTGGTTCTACATTGAGAGAGCCCTCGTGGTTCTCATTAGGGGCTTTATGCAAGTCGTACTCAATACTGTGGTGTGAAGTATAAAGTATAGTCCTCGCCTGGTCCACGCTGCTTCGGCGGTCCTGGGTAAGATAGTTAATTCTAGCTTGCCCTATAGTGGAATGAGGACACTTAATGCTTCGTCTTTTAGCGGCGGCTAGACTCCTCCTCACGGGGAACGAGTTGACGCGCACAGCGGCGGCTTACGCACTATGGCAATCATGGATGCCTGAAGATTCCGTGAAGTTCTCCCCTGGTCCACGCTGCCTCGGCAGTCCTGGGTAAAATGGAATATTTCCAGCTTGCCCTATAGTGGAAGAGGACTATCCAACAATACAAAGTCAAGACCTCCGGGTTGAGACTTTCCGCGTCGGTGGTGTCGCGCACCGCCTATCCGAAAGATGGTGTAACAGGGGTGTTCGATCAGCAATGGTCGGATGCCCCGTCATAGTCCAACTATGACAACCAAAGTCAAGACCTCCGGGTTGAGACTTTCCGCGTCCGGAGGTACGCGTACCGCCTACCCGAAAGATGGTGTGCTTCTGGGGTATTCGATGAGTCGGATACCCCGTCGTAGTCCAACTATGACAATCAAAGTCAAGACCTCCGGGTTGAGACTTCCGCGTCCGGAGGTACGCGTACCGCCTACCCGAAAGATGGTGTGCTTCCGGGGTATTCGATGAGTCGGATACCCCGTCGTAGTCCAACTATGACAATCAAAGTCAAGACCTCCGGGTTGAGACTTCCGCGTCCGGAGGTACGCGTACCGCCTACCCGAAAGATGGTGAATCAGGGGTGTTCGATCAGCAATGGTCGGATGCCCCGTCGTAGTCCAACTATGACAATCAAAGTCAAGACCTCCGGGTTGAGACTTTCTAAGAGTACAAGCATAAAGGAACACGGACCAAGCCGTACCGAGAGAATCGGTACTAGAGCCCTTGTGGTTCTACATTGAGAGAGCCCTCGTGGTTCTCATTAGGGGCTTTATGCAAGAAGTACTCAATACTGTGGTGTGAAGTATAAAGTATAGAGTCCTCCACTGGTCCACGCTGCTCCGGCGGTCCTGGGTAAGATAGTTCATTCTAGCTTGCCCTATGTGGAAGAGGACTCAATACCCTACCTGTTGAGCTTGAAACAAAGTCATCACTTGGGCATGCTCATATTGCCATACAATATTCCATTATCTACTAATGAGCATGCAGCTATATGATTATAACCTGTAAACGATTACCCCGCCGTAGTTCAGCGCTTCAACCAAGTGATGACTTCAGTATGGCTAGTGTGTGAAGTATAAAGTATAGTCCTCCCCTGGTCCACAATGCTTCGGCGGTCCTGGGTAAGATAGTTAGTTCTAGCTTGCCCTATGTGGAAGAGGACACCATACTTAATACTGTGGTGTAATGAACAAAGTATAGTCCTCCACTGGTCCACGCTGCTTTGCAGTCCTGGGTAAGATAGTTAATTCTAGCTTGCCCTATGTGGAAGAGGGCATACAAGACAAAGTATAGTTCTCCCCTGGTCCACGCTGCTCCGGCGGTCCTGGGTAAGATAGTTAATTCTAGCTTGCCCTATGTGGAAGAGGACTCAATACCCTACCTGTTGAGCTTGAAACAAAGTCATCACTTGGGCATGCTCTATAGCCAATCACATGACATTAACCTAAGAGAGCATGCAGCGTATTATCCCAATGCAAAGTAAACGATAGACTCGCCCTAGTTCAGTGCTTCAACCAAGTGATGACTTCAATTTGGCTAGTGTGTGAAGTATAAAGTATAGTCCTCCCCTGGTCCACACTGCTTCGGCGGTCCTGGGTAAGATAGTTAATTCTAGCTTGCCCTATGTGGAAGAGGACACCATACTTAATACTGTGGTGTAATGAACAAAGTATAGTCCTCCACTGGTCCACGCTGCTCCGGCGGTCCTGGGTAAGATAGTTCATTCTAGCTTGCCCTATGTGGAAGAGGGCATACAAGACAAAGTATAGTTCTCCCCTGGTCCACGCTGCTTCGGCGGTCCTGGGTAAGATAGTTAATTCTAGCTTGCCCTATGTGGAAGAGAGCATACATGAACCAAGAACGAAGGTTATGATCGAGGAATGATTCGACAACTAACCGATGGTATGAAATGTGAAGAATTCAAGCAAGCACACAATCAAGTCATCACTTGGGCATGCTCGATAGCCAACCCTATGACATTAACCTAGTAGAGCATGCGAAAACCAATATATATGTAAACGATGCCCCTCCCTAGTTCAGCGCTTCAACCAAGTGATGACTTCAGAATGGCTAAATCAAATCGGTTCAAAACATACCATCGGTACCCTATTGAAACACACAAGTCGATATCAAACCTCATGATTGTGTAGTCCTCCACTGGTCCACACTGCTCCGGCGGTCCTGGGTAAGATAGTTCATTCTAGCTTGCCCTATGTGGAAGAGGGCACATTACTCAATACTGTGGTGTTATGAACAAAGTATAGTCCTCCACTGGTCCACGCTGCTTCGGCGGTCCTGGGTAAGATAGTTAGTTCTAGCTTGCCCTATGTGGAAGAGGGCATACAAGACAAAGTATAGTTCTCCCCTGGTCCACGCTGCTTCGGCGGTCCTGGGTAAGATAGTTAATTCTAGCTTGCCCTATGTGGAAGAGAGCATACATGAACCAAGAACGAAGGTTATGATCGAGGAATGATTCGACAACTAACCGATGGTATGAAATGTGAAGAATTCAAGCAAGCACACAATCAAGTCATCACTTGGGCATGCTCGATAGCCAACCTCATGACATTAACCTAGTAGAGCATGCGAAAACCAATATATATGTAAACGATGCCTCCCTAGTTCAGCGCTTCAACCAAGTGATGACTTCAGAATGGCTAAATCAAATCGGTTCAAACCATACCATCGGTATCCTATTGAAACACACAAGTCGATATCAAACCTCATGATTGTGTAGTCCTCCACTGGTCCACGCCGCTTCGGCCGTCCTGGGTAAAATGGAACATTCCAGCTTGCCCTATGTGGAAGAGGGCACATTACTCAATACTGTGGTGTGAAGTATAAAGTTCAGTTCTCCCCTGGTCCACGCTGCTTCGGCGGTCCTGGGTAAGATAGTTCATTCTAGCTTGCCCTATGTGGAAGAGGACACTTAATACTTCGTCTCTAAGCGGCGGCTTGACTCCTCCCTACGGGGAACGGGTTTACGCGCACAGCGGCGGCTTACGCACTATGGCAGTTATGGATGCCTTACGTTTCTATGAAAAGTGTGTTCCTCCCCTGGTCCACGCTGCTTCGGCAGTCCTGGGTAAGATAGTTAGTTCTAGCTTGCCCTATGTGGAAGAGGACACGTAGACTTACTGTGGTGTGAAGTATAAAGTTCAGTTCTCCCC
>NW_026689788.1:145000-167500 GCF_943734765.1 Anopheles ziemanni | reverse complement strand
TGCGGGTACTTAGGTACTTGCAAGGAGATGGTGGTATGGTGGTGTTGCGTGTGTGGTGTTCGATTAGAAAGATATAATTTCTAAGTCCGGATTAGTGCTGTCAGTGGGGCCGCCGCTAACAGGTCCTGCACGGCCACCGTGGGGCTTGACTTGGCGCTATTCCGGACTTGGGGCGATCACGATGTCCCCGTGCGGGACTTAGAAGATGGAAGAACACAAGTACCCTTATCCCATGACTTGTGAGCGATTGGCATACGTTACCACATGAAGAGAAAAATTGGCTAAGTCCCGGATCCATATTATATGAAGAGAAAAATCGGCTAAGTCCCGGATCCATATTATATGAAGAGAAAAATTGGCTAAGTCCCGGATCCATATTATATGAAGAGAAATATCGGCTAAGTCCAGGATCCATATATAATAACCTAATAATCGGCTAAGTCCCGGATCCATATTATATGAAGAGAAAAATCGGCTAAGTCCAGGATCCATATATAATAACCTAATAATCGGCTAAGTCCAGGATCCATATATAATAACCTAATAACAGGCTAAGTCCAGGATCCATATTATATGAAGAGAAAAATCGGCTAAGTCCGAGATTGGGTCTGTCAGACATACACTTTCAAGATACCACACAAGCAAGCAAGATGGCCTAGTGAAGGATCCATATGACATGAAGAGAAAAATCGGCTAAGTCCCAGATTGGGTCTGTCAGAAATACACTTCAAAGTTACCACACAAGCAAGCAAGATGGCCTAAGGATGGATCCATATAATATGAAGAGAAAAATCGGCTAAGTCCCAGATTGGGTCTGTCAGAAATACACTTCCAAGTTACCACACAAGCAAGCAAGATGGCCTAGTGATGGATCCATATGATATGAAGAGAAAAATCGGCTAAGTCCAGGATCCATATAATATGAAGAGAAAAATCGGCTAAGTCCCAGATTGGGTCTGTCAGAAATACACTTCCAAGTTACCACACAAGCAAGCAAGATGGCCTAGTGATGGATCCATATGATATGAAGAGAAAAATCGGCTAAGTCCAGGATCCATATAATATGAAGAGAAAAATCGGCTAAGTCCCAGATTGGGTCTGTCAGAAATACACTTCCAAGTTACCACACAAGCAAGCAAGATGGCCTAGTGATGGATCCATATGATATGAAGAGAAAAATCGGCTAAGTCCGAGATTGGGTCTGTCAGACATACACTTCCAAGTTACCACACAAGCAAGCAAGATGGCGTATTGATGGATCCATATGATATGAAGAGAAAAATCGGCTAAGTCCGAGATTGGGTCTGTCAGAAATACACTTCCAAGTTACCACACAAGCAAGCAAGATGGCCTAGTGATGGATCCATATGATATGAAGAGAAAAATCGGCTAAGTCCCAGATTGGGTCTGTCGGAAATACACTTCCAAGTTACCACACAAGCAAGCAAGATGGCCTAGTGATGGATCCATATGATATGAAGAGAAAAATCGGCTAAGTCCAGGATCCATATAATATGAAGAGAAAAATCGGCTAAGTCCCAGATTGGGTCTGTCAGAAATACACTTCCAAGTTACCACACAAGCAAGCAAGATGGCCTAGTGATGGATCCATATGATATGAAGAGAAAAATCGGCTAAGTCCCAGATTGGGTCTGTCGGAAATACACTTCCAAGTTACCACACAAGCAAGCAAGATGGCCTAGTGATGGATCCATATGATATGAAGAGAAAAATCGGCTAAGTCCCAGATTGGGTCTGTCGGAAATACACTTCCAAGTTACCACACAAGCAAGCAAGATGGCCTAGTGATGGATCCATATGATATGAAGAGAAAAATCGGCTAAGTCCAGGATCCATATAATATGAAGAGAAAAATCGGCTAAGTCCCAGATTGGGTCTGTCAGAAATACACTTCCAAGTTACCACACAAGCAAGCAAGATGGCCTAGTGATGGATCCATATGATATGAAGAGAAAAATCGGCTAAGTCCAGGATCCATATAATATGAAGAGAAAAATCGGCTAAGTCCCAGATTGGGTCTGTCAGAAATACACTTCCAAGTTACCACACAAGCAAGCAAGATGGCCTAGTGATGGATCCATATGATATGAAGAGAAAAATCGGCTAAGTCCAGGATCCATATAATATGAAGAGAAAAATCGGCTAAGTCCCAGATTGGGTCTGTCAGAAATACACTTCCAAGTTACCACACAAGCAAGCAAGATGGCCTAGTGATGGATCCATATGATATGAAGAGAAAAATCGGCTAAGTCCAGGATCCATATAATATGAAGAGAAAAATCGGCTAAGTCCCAGATTGGGTCTGTCAGAAATACACTTCCAAGTTACCACACAAGCAAGCAAGATGGCCTAGTGATGGATCCATATGATATGAAGAGAAAAATCGGCTAAGTCCAGGATCCATATAATATGAAGAGAAAAATCGGCTAAGTCCCAGATTGGGTCTGTCAGAAATACACTTCCAAGTTACCACACAAGCAAGCAAGATGGCCTAGTGATGGATCCATATGATATGAAGAGAAAAATCGGCTAAGTCCGAGATTGGGTCTGTCAGACATACACTTCCAAGTTACCACACAAGCAAGCAAGATGGCGTATTGATGGATCCATATGATATGAAGAGAAAAATCGGCTAAGTCCGAGATTGGGTCTGTCAGAAATACACTTCCAAGTTACCACACAAGCAAGCAAGATGGCCTAGTGATGGATCCATATGATATGAAGAGAAAAATCGGCTAAGTCCCAGATTGGGTCTGTCGGAAATACACTTCCAAGTTACCACACAAGCAAGCAAGATGGCCTAGTGATGGATCCATATGATATGAAGAGAAAAATCGGCTAAGTCCCAGATTGGGTCTGTCAGACATACACTTTCAAGTTACCACACAAGCAAGCAAGATGGCCTAGTGATTGATCCATATGATATGAAGAGAAAAATCGGCTAAGTCCGAGATTGGGTCTGTCAGACATACACTTCCAAGTTACCACACAAGCAAGCAAGTTACCACATGAAGAGAAAGCCGGCAAAGTCCGGGAATGTTACCACATGAACTGGAAAATGGGCAAAAACCTACCTTCACAGGGAACGTGAATAACTAAGGCTGTAGACATTGGATCGACAAGCCAAAGACTGATATGGAAAGGAAATGAGTAGTACTAGCTTTCCTGAGAGTTGCAGAGCTTAGACTGCATATGAACGGAAGATATTAAGCGTCAAAGTCAGAAAAGTTGCCCGAAGGAACACAAGTTCCAACTTAGAGCATGAATACCGCCTAGACGGTAGGAGGTACGGCCAGGCTGAGGAATAAGAAAATGTTGGCCAACATGTTCCCTAACTATCCCCCGAAGACCGCAAAGCAATCCAACATCAACCAAGAAAGTTATAGCCCGATCAAGGAAACACCTACTTTGCACCGATTTTGCACCAAATACATGTACCAAGCACCTTCGGTTGCATACCTGCAGGGGCTTACCATAGTAGGCCATGGAAGACCGATATACCGAACATAATCACTTTCTATCTCCTCGGGTGTTTGAGATAGCGCTTTGCGGTACAAGAACGAAAGTTAGACTATATCTTGGTGCATCTTTTTGCCCAAGATCACAAGACCCTATCTACCAAGGCAAGAAAGTTGTGTGGGGACAAAATGTCCAAAAGTGCCCAAAGTGGCACACTTGAACCATATATTCGAGAAAAACACAAGTGTGGGCCCGAGCTAGCAAGTTGAAATGTTCTGACCGTCAGTAGCCCTAGTTGAGGTGCACTTATCATTATATGAGGCCAACGTGCCAGCTAGTCTCTAAAGGGGCGATATGGGTGTTCCAAGGTTTGTACCCAATTGAGGAAAAAACAGGGTAAGGTACGGTGTACCGCGAATAACTCGGGCTATAGATGTCCGATCGATGAGTTTGGCATATGTATGGAAAGGTCTCGACGAGACCTAACTACCCTGAAAGTATGAAGGCAAAGACTTGAATGACCGGGAAGTAATTAAGTGCACAAGTGGTAAAGTTGCACCAAAGTCCATGTTACCCGAAGTGGTACATGAACACCCAATATTCGACCAAAACACAAGTTTAGAGACGAGCTAGCGAGCTACATTGTTCAGACCGTCAGTAGCCCGCATCAAGACACGCATTTAATTATACGGGGCCTAGCCGCTAGCTCGACTCGAAGTCGGTCATATGGTTGGTTGATGGTTTGGACCGACCACGTGGTGTACCAAGGTGATGTACCTTTCATGAATTAAAACTCTGGCTGTATGGCACTGAGCGACAAGCTAAGGTGTGATTTGGAATAGTCTTGAGTGGGACTATTTAGGAAAAATGCGAACAAAAAATCACAAAGTCCTTGGGCGAAGCTATTAGCGAAACATAGAGCAAATTGGTACCAAAAACTATGGAAATGGGACTTGAGTCAAAAATAACCGCAAGTTGGAGAAGAGATAGCAAGCTTGCGTAGAACAATTATATTTGGTGCATGGTATCACCAACAAAAAAGTATATGGGGCCAAGGTGCTGGCTGGCCTCCAAAGTGGAGATATGGGCGATCCAAAGTTTGTACCCAAGTACGAACAAGTATGGAAAAAACAGGGTAAGGTACCAAGTACCAATAATAACTTCGGCTGTAGATGGCCGAGCGAGGCAAACGGCTCACCGTTGGAAAGGTCTTGGGGAGACCTATCTACCCTGAAAGTTTCATGAGGCTGAGTTGAAAGACCACGGAGATATTAGGTGATGATGGTCCAATTCGGGGACCAAGTCGCAGGAAATGGCGCTTGACCAAAATCACCCTTGGAAGGTGAATACCGGCTTACCGGTAAGAGATAGCGACTTGGCGTAGAATATTCATAAGTTGGGCGTGTAGAGACGCAACTTTTATTATATGGGGCCAACCCGGTCAGGGTGCTCCAAGTCGGTCGTTTGGTTGGTTTATGGTTTGGGCCGACCACGTGGTGTGCCAAGTTGAGGTACCTTTCATGAATTATAACTTGGTCAGTTTGCCACCGAGCGACAAGCTGCGGTGTGTTTTGGAATGGTCTTGAGTGGGACTATCAAGGAAAAATACCAATCGAAAATCAGCTTGTCCATGGCCGAAGCTATTAGTGAAACATATAGCAAAATGGGTCCAAAAACGAATGAAATGGGAATTGGACCAAGAATAACGGCAAGTTGGAGAAGAGATAGCAAGTTGGCGTAGAACAATTATATTTGGTGCATGGTATGACCAACCAAAAAGTATATGAGGCCAAGGTGCTGGCTGGCCTCCAAAGTGGAGATATGGGCGATCCAAAGTTTGTACCCAAGTACGAACAAGTATGGAAAAAACAGGGTAAGGTACCAAGTACCATTAATAACTTCGGCTGTAGATGGCCGAGCGAGGCAAACGGCTCACCGTTGGAAAGGTCTCGGGGAGACCTATCTACCCTGAAAGTTTCATGAGGCTGAGTTGAAAGACCACGGAGATATTAGGTGATGATGGTCCAATTCGGGGACCAAGTCGCAGGAAATGGCACTTGACCAAAATCACCCTTGGAAGGTGAATACCGGCTTACCGGTAAGAGATAGCGACTTGGCGTAGAATATTCATAAGTTGGGCGTGTAGAGACGCAACTTTCATTATACGGGGGCAACCCGGTCAGGGTGCTCCAAGTCGGTCGTTTGGTCGGTTTATGGTTTGGGCCGACCACGTGGTGTACCAAGTTGAGGTACCTTTCATGAATTATAACTCGGTCAGTTTGCCACCGAGCAACAAGCTACGATGTGATTTGGAATGGTCCTGAGTAGGACTATTTGGGAAAAATACAAACAGAAAATTAGCTTGTCTATGGGCGAAGCTATTAGTGAAACATATGGCAAAATGGGTCCGAAAACGAATGAAATGGGACTTGGACCAAGAATAACGGCAAGTTGGAGAAGAGATAGCAAGTTGACGTAGAACAATTATATTTGGTGCATGGTATGACCAACAAAAAAGTATATGGGGCCAAGGTGCTGGCTGGCCTCCAAAGTGGAGATATGGGCGATCCAAAGTTTGTACCCAAGTACGAACAAGTATGGAAAAAACAGGGTAAGGTACCAAGTACCATTAATAACTTCGGCTGTAGATGGCCGAGCAAGACAAACGGCATACCGTTGGAAAGGTCTTGGGGAGACCTATCTACCCTGAAAGTTTCATGAGGCTGAGTTGAAAGACCACGGAGATATTAGGTGATGATGGTCCAATTCGGGGACCAAGTCGCAGGAAATGGCACTTGAACAAAATCACCCTTGGAAGGTGAATACCGGCTTACCGGTAAGAGATAGCGACTTGGCGTAGAATATTCATAAGTTGGGCGTGTAGAGACGCAACTTTCATTATACGGGGGCAACCCGGTCAGGGTGCTCCAAGTCGGTCGTTTGGTCGGTTTATGGTTTGGGCCGACCACGTGGTGTACCAAGGTGAGGTACCTTTCATGAATTATAACTCGGTCAGTTTGCCACCGAGCGACAAGCTGCGGCGTGTTTTGGAATGGTCTTGAGTGGGACTATCAAGGAAAAATACAAATAGAAAATCAGCTTGTCCATGGCCGAAGCTATTAGTGAAACATTTAGCAAAATGGGTCCAAAAACGAATGAAATGGGACTTGGACCAAGAATAACGGCAAGTTGGAGAAGAGATAGCAAGTTGGCGTAGAACAATTATATTTGGTGCATGGTATGACCAACAAAAAAGTATATGAGGCCAAGGTGCTGGCTGGCCTCCAAAGTGGAGATATGGGCGATCCAAAGTTTGTACCCAAGTATGGCAAAAACTGGTAGAGGTACCTTTCATGAATTACTGCTCAGGCTGTATGGCACTTAGCGGGACGCTTGGCTCTGGTATGGAATAGTCTTGAGTGGGACTATCAAGGAAAAATACGAACAAAAAATCACCATGTCCACGGACGAAGGTATTAGCGAAACTTAGAGCGAAATTGCGACCAAGTCGCTGGAAATGGCCCTTGGACCAAGTATACCGTCAAGGCGGTACGAGATAGCGAGTTGACGTGGAACATTTATAAGTTTGCCTACACGAGACGAAAGTTTAGTTATATGGGGCCAACCCGCTCAGGGTTGTCCAAGTCGGTCATATGGCTGATCGAAATTTTCGACCAAGTACTGAGAAAACAGGGTAAGGTACCGTGTACCTCGAATAACTTTGGCTGTAGATGTCCGAGCGAGGCAAACGGCATAGCGTTGGAAAGGTCTTGAGGTGTTCTAGGCACCCTGAAAGTTTGAAAAGGCTATCTGGAAAACTCGTGGAGATATTAGAGAAACATTGGGCCCAAAAGATACCAAGTCGCAGGAAATGGGCCCTCCAAGAACACCCTAAAATCCCAATTACGGCTAAGTTGCAGGCCAGCTAGCGAAGTGAAATGTTCTAGGCATAACTAGAACACGTTAATGCGCAACTTTTTGAATCAGAACTTTTTTCGATATCTGGCCCCCAAAGGGGGGATATGGGCGATCAAAGGATTTTTCCAAGTTTCGGTACTTTTTACGGTATCGCTCATAGCTCCGGCTGTATGCAAGCAAATGACAATCTAAGACATGATTTGGAAAGGTATTGAGCAGTACTAACTTACGTTAGAACACAGCGAAGCGCTATCGGTTCATGGCAAGGCCGATATAAGCAGTCAAAGATGAAAAATGTTGACAAAATGAACAAAAATTACCTTGGTACGCGAATAGCGGCCAGGGATGAAGAGGTACGAAGGTGGTGTAGAAGAATTATAATTAGGGCTTGGTACGCTCTAAATGTTTGCCGAAGACCGCAAAGCGCTCAGACCCATAGAAAGTGGCCATTTGGGCCGAACAGTGCGTGCAAAGAGGTGAAAATGCAAAAATTGCACTTTGGGGGGCGATTTGCGGGGGGAAGGAGGGGTCGGAGGGCAAAATGTCCCTTGACCAAAAAGTCTTATCTCGTCGAGATCTACAACATTGCCGAAGACCGCAAAGCGCTAGCTCGCAATCGAAAAATCGAGAATTTGAAAATTTTCTAAGTCTTGGGCTCCCTAAGGAAAAGTTTCAAAAATCACGTTTGTCCCCAATTTTGAAGGGGAAGGAGTCGGTTCCGGGGCATGGTGTCTTCGGCAAAAAGTCTTATCTTATTGCGTACTTTCGACTAGTTCAATAAAAATTTTTGACCCAAAATTTGTTCGGCGGACCCCTAGGTCGAAAAACCCGAAAAAAGTCGAAAAAAGTCGAAAATGTCGAAAAATGAGAAAACCTCATATTCGGACTCTACACGAGCCCCAGATATTGAAAAGTGAAATCCGCGGTCGATTTGGAACAAAAAATTGACCTAGGCAAAGTTGTATGGAGGTAGGGACCCCTGAGAAAAAAGTTTAGTCCCGAGGCTCCTTGGACCACCAAGTCCCTAGGTCGGACCAAAATCGGAAAAAATCCGACCAAAGTCGAAAGTGTCGAAAATTTTAAAAAACCCCTTTTGGGGCCCTATGGCCTCCCTAGATAATGAAAAGTGAGGTCCGCGGCCGATCCGGAAGAAAAACTTGACCTAGGCAAACTTGTATGACGGTGGGGACCCAAAAAAATTTCGATGAGTGTAGTTTAGACAGGCCGGAAAATGTATCGGTGGTCCGTATCAAGGGACGTCTTTTAGTTCCATGGGGTGGTGGTCGTCGAACAAAGTCGCCTAGGTCGACCACCAGAAAGACCAGTCGTGTTGTAATGGATGTTTTGACCACTTTACTAGGGAAACCTAGTAGGTCGAAGCAAATTTGGGGTTCGAGATGAGTTGGTGAAAGTTGGTCCAACCTAGGTGTGCTTGGTGGAGGTTGACCATGAAAGTAGAGCATGATGGGAATGACCATAACTTTGGTTCTAGATGTCAGATCGGTACACTTTCGGCAGTTTTGGAAAGGTGAAGGCCTGCTCTAGCTATGTTTCCTACCAAGCTGAGCGCCTACTAGTGACCCGGAGGAGGTATTAAGGGTCAAAGGCAAAAAGGGGTACCCTAAAGTGCGTGTGACCAAGAAAATGGGAAAAACGGTATCGCCTATAGCTCAGGCTGTATGGCTCGGATCGGAAAGCTTGGATATGCGTTGGAAAGGTCTTGACGAGCGCTAGCTATGTGTCCTACCAAGCGAAGCGCTAGGTGTTGAGCAAGTCGGTCATATTAGAGGGCAAAGGTGAAAAATGGTGGTTTAGAGGCGAAAATTCACCTTATGATCGAAAATAGCGGGCGAACGATAAGAGCTACGAACACGGCGTAGAACAATCATAAGTACGTTACCACAAGACCTAACTTTGGCCAATATAGAGCGAGAAGATCGGAGGTACCCATCAGGGTGATATGGCTGGTTCAAAGTTGGACCAAAACGAGACTTGAGAAATGGGTTGAAACACGGTATCGCGAATAACTCAGGCTGTATGGAACGGATCGACATGCTAAGATCAGTGTTGGAAAGGTCGAACCGAGCGCTAACTATAATCCCAAACAACCGAAGCGCTAAGTGTTGAGCAAAACTGAGTTATTAAGCGACAAAGTGGAAAAATAATACCAAAATTTCCAAAAATCACACAAGACCAAGAATACCGAGCAGGCGGTAAGAGATAGCGGGTTGACGTAGAATACTTATAAGTTTGCCTCTACGAGACCTAAAAGTCGTCCATAGACAGCGAGAAGATCGGACCACTCTGGAAGGGTGATACGAGTGGTCAAAAATTAGCAAAAATGAAACATGGCTAAAATGGATTTGACTTGTGCACCGTATAGCTCCGGCTGTATGGCATGGATTGTTAAGCTAGGATATGTTTTGGAAAGGTAACACCCAGCGCTAGATACGACTAGAAGAAAGCAAAGCGCTAACTAGCATGATTTGGAAGTTATTAAGTGTCAAAGTCGAAAAATGTTACCAAAATTGAAACTCGAGTACATTGGGCCAAAAAGTACAAGTTGTGAAATTTGGACTTACGAGTAAAATACCGAGCAGGCGGTAAGAGATAGAGACTTGGTGTAGAACAATTATATGTTGGGCATGTTATAACCTATATTTGGCCCGAACATAGTGACGAGATCGGTGGTACCCAAAAGGGTGGTACAGGTGTTAGATGGTTTTCCCAGAGCATAAGCTCCACATGATATGGAAAACGGGAAACATCATAACTTCGGCTGTATGGCATGGAATGGAACGAACAAGGTATCGATGGAAAGAGAAAAGGTAGCGCTAACTATAATTCCTACCAAGCAAAGCGCTAGCATGTGACCGTTCGGGTGTTATTGTGAGTCAAAGTCAGAAATTGTTACCACGAGAGGCGAAAATCCGACTAAGTCCATGAATACCGGGCTGGCGGTAAGAGATACGGCTTGGCCGTAGAACATTTATAAGTTGGCCAATACAAGACCTAAGTTTCGTCCATAGACGACAAGAAGATCGAAGATACGTGAAGGTGAGATATGGGCGTCCCAAAGTGGGCCTTTGAAAAAGTGACAAACTTCCCTTATAACAGCATACACCAAATATCTCTGGCTCTATGGCACCGAATAAGAAGTTGAGGTCAGCGATAGAAAGGTGATAGTCAGCGCTAAATATCATACGAACAGAGTGAAGCGCTAAAGGGAAAGGATCTTGGTGATATAAGGTGACAAAGTCGAGAAATGTTGCCTCAAAATCATGAAAAATGTGAAAAAATGGCTAAGTCCCGGGTGCCTTAAGGGCAGGTTGATCGAATGTACCGAGCTGGCGGTACGAGATAGAGACTTGGTGTAGAACAATTATATGTTTGGCATGGCAAGACCTACATTTGGTCAATACAAAGTGAGAAGATCAAAGAAACCCGTAAGGGTGATATTGGTGTCCAAAGGTAAAAAGCACTAAGTCTTGGGAAACTTATATGAAGAAAAAGGACCCTGATGGGTCATATAGGATGGATCGAAAAATCGGCTAAGTCCCAAAATGGGGATGTCAGAAGTACACTCAAATGTTACCACACCAAGCAAGGCAAACTTATATGAAGCAAAGGACCCTGATGGGTCATATGGTATTGGTCGAAAAATCGGCTAAGTCCCAAAATGGGGATGTCAGAACTACACTCATGTGTTACCACACCAAGCAAGGCAAACTTATATGAAGCAAAGGACCCTGATGGGTCATATGGTATTTTACGCAAAATCGGCTAAGTCCCAAAATGGTGATGTCAGAACTACACTAAAATGTTACCACACCAAGCAAGGCAAACTTATATGAAGCAAAGGACCCTGATGGGTCAAACGGTATTTTACGAAAAATCGGCTAAGTCCCAAAATGGGGATGTCAGAACTACACTCAAATGTTACCACACCAAGCAAGGCAAACTTATATGAAGCAAAGGACCCTGATGGGTCATATGGTACTTTACGAAAAATCGGCTAAGTCCCAAAATGGGGATGTCAGAACTACACTCATATGTTACCACACCAAGCAAGGCAAACTTATATGAAGCAAAGGACCCTGATGGGTCATATGGTATTTTACGAAAAATCGGCTAAGTCCCAAAATGGTGATGTCAGAACTACACTAAAATGTTACCACACCAAGCAAGGCAAACTTATATGAAGGCAAGGACCCTGATGGGTCATATGGTATTTTACGAAAAATCGGCTAAGTCCCAAAATGGTGATGTCAGAACTACACTAAAATGTTACCACACCAAGCAAGGCAAACTTATATGAAGGCAAGGACCCTGATGGGTCATATGGTATGGATCGAAAAATCGGCTAAGTCCCAAAATGGGGATGTCTGAACTACACTCAAATGTTACCACATCAAGCAAGGCAAACTTATATGAAAGAAAGGACCCTGATGGGTCATATGGTATTTTACGAAAAATCGGCTAAGTCCCAAAATGGGGATGTCAGAACTACACTCATGTGTTACCACACCAAGCAAGGCAAACTTATATGAAGGCAAGGACCCTGATGGGTCATATGGTATTTTACGAAAAATCGGCTAAGTCCCAAAATGATGATGTCAGAACTACACTCAAATGTTACCACACCAAGCAAGGCAAACTTATATGAAGGCAAGGACCCTGATGGGTCATATGGTATTTTACGAAAAATCGGCTAAGTCCCAAAATGGTGATGTCAGAACTACACTAAAATGTTACCACACCAAGCAAGGCAAACTTATATGAAGGCAAGGACCCTGATGGGTCATATGGTATGGATCGAAAAATCGGCTAAGTCCCAAAATGGGGATGTCTGAACTACACTCAAATGTTACCACATCAAGCAAGGCAAACTTATATGAAGGAAAGGACCCTGATGGGTCATATGGTATTTTACGAAAAATCGGCTAAGTCCCAAAATGGGGATGTCAGAACTACACTCATGTGTTACCACACCAAGCAAGGCAAACTTATATGAAGGCAAGGACCCTGATGGGTCATATGGTATTTTACGAAAAATCGGCTAAGTCCCAAAATGATGATGTCAGAACTACACTCAAATGTTACCACACCAAGCAAGGCAAACTTATATGAAGCAAAGGACCCTGATGGGTCATATGGTATTGATTGAAAAATCGGCTAAGTCCCAAAATGGGGATGTCAGAACTACACTCAAATGTTACCACACCAAGCAAGGCAAACTTATATGAAGCAAAGGACCCATATGGGTCATATGGTATTTTACGAAAAATCGGCTAAGTCCCAAAATGATGATGTCAGAACTACACTCAAATGTTACCATACCAAGCAAGGCAAACTTATATGAAGGAAAGGACCCATATGGGTCATATGGTATTTTACGAAAAATCGGCTAAGTCCCAAAATGAGGATGTCAGAACTACACTAAAAAGTTACCACACCAAGCAAGGCAAAGTACCTAGGTGAACCCTAGGAAGAAACACGGACCAAGTCAGATGGCCTAAGTCAATAGAACAAGTGATCTAGGCAAAGTTGTATGGCGCTGAGGACCCTGAAAAATCTGGTTAGTGTAGTTTAGACAGGGTAGGATATTGGGTCGGCCGAACCCCCTTATTTTGGGTTTTGGCCTCATCAAGAAGCTACACCTAGGCAAACTGCCTAGGGTGAAAGTGCGAAGACCAATCGAATAGTAAGACAAGTTTTGACCGATCGCCCTAGGCAAGCTTGTATGAAGAAAGGGACCCTAAGGGTCATATGGAAATACATGAAAAATCGGCTAAGTCCCAAAATTGGGATGTCAGAACTACACTAAAAAGTTACCACATCAAGCAAGGCAAACTACCTAGGTGAACCCTAGCAAGAAACACGGACCAAGTCAGATGGCCTAAGTCAAGAGTGCAAGTGACCTAGGCAAAGTTGTATGACGGTGAGGACCCTGAAAAATCTGGTTAGTGTAGTTTAGACAGGGGAGGTTTTTGGGTCGGCTGAACCTCCTTATTTTGGGTTTTGACCTCCTCAAGAAGCTACACCTAGGCAAACTGCCTAGGGTGAAAGTGCGAAGACCAATCGAATAGTAAGACAAGTTTTGACCGATCGCCCTAGGCAAGCTTGTATGAAGAAAGGGACCCTATGGGTCATATGGAAATACATGAAAAATCGGCTAAGTCCCAAAATTGGGATGTCTGAACTACACTAAAAAGTTACCACATCAAGCAAGGCAAAGTACCTAGGTGAACCCTAGCAAGAAACACGGACCAAGTCAGATGGCCTAAGTCAAGAGAACAAGTGACCTAGGCAAAGTTGTATGACGGTGAGGACCCTGAAAAATCTGGTTAGTGTAGTTTAGACAGGGGAGGTTTTTGGGTCGGCTGAACCTCCTTATTTTGGGTTTTGACCTCCTCAAGAAGCTACACCTAGGCAAACTGCCTAGGGTGAAAGTGCGAAGACCAATCGAATAGTAAGACAAGTTTTGACCGATCGCCCTAGGCAAGCTTGTATGAAGAAAGGGACCCTATGGGTCATATGGAAATACATGAAAAATCGGCTAAGTCCCAAAATTGGGATGTCTGAACTACACTAAAAAGTTACCACAGCAAGCAAGGCAAAGTACCTAGGTGAACCCTAGGAAGAAACACGGACCAAGTCAGATGGCCTAAGTCAAGAGTACAAGTGACCTAGGCAAAGTTGTATGGCGCTGAGGACCCTGAAAAATCGGGTTAGTGTAGTTCAGACAGGGGAGGTTTCTGGGTCGGCTGAACCTCCTTATTTCGGGTTTTGGCCTCCTCAAGAAGACAGACCTAGGCAAACTGCCTAGGGTGAAAGTGCGAAGACCAATCGAATAGTAAGACAAGTTTTGACCGATCGCCCTAGGCAAGCTTGTATGAAGAAAGGGACCCTATGGGTCATATGGAAATACATGAAAAATCGGCTAAGTCCCAAAATTGGGATGTCTGAACTACACTAAAAAGTTACCACATCAAGCAAGGCAAAGTACCTAGGTGAACCCTAGGAAGAAACACGGACCAAGTCAGATGGCCTAAGTCAAGAGTACAAGTGACCTAGGCAAAGTTGTATGGCGCTGAGGACCCTGAAAAATCGGGTTAGTGTAGTTCAGACAGGGGAGGTTTCTGGGTCGGCTGAACCTCCTTATTTCGGGTTTTGGCCTCCTCAAGAAGACAGACCTAGGCAAAGTGCCTAGGGTGAAAGTGCGAAGACCAATCGAATAGTAAGACAAGTTTTGACCGATCGCCCTAGGCAAGCTTGTATGAAGAAAGGGTCCCTATGGGTCATGTGGAAATATACGAAAAATCGGCTAAGTCCCGAAATTGGGATGTCTGAACTACACTAAAAAGTTACCACATCAAGCAAGGCAAAGTACCTAGGTGAACCCTAGGAAGAAACACGGACCAAGTCGGATGGCCTAAGTCAAGAGTACAAGTGACCTAGGCAAAGTTGTATGGCGCTGAGGACCATGAAAAATCGGGTTAGTGTAGTTAAGACAGGGGAGGTTTCAGGGTCGGCTGGACCTCCTTATTTCGGGTTTTGGCCTCCTCAAGAAGACAGACCTAGGCGAACTGCCTAGGGTGAAAGTGCGAAGACCAATCGAATAGTAAGACAAGTTTTGACCGATCGCCCTAGGCAAGCTTGTATGAAGAAAGGGACCCTATGGGTCATATGGAAATACATGAAAAATCGGCTAAGTCCCAAAATTAGGATGTCTGAACTACACTAAAAAGTTACCACATCAAGCAAGGCAAAGTACCTAGGTGAACCCTAGGAAGAAACACGGACCAAGTCGGATGGCCTAAGTCAAGAGTACAAGTGACCTAGGCAAAGTTGTATGGCGCTGAGGACCCTGAAAAATCGGGTTAGTGTAGTTCAGACAGGGGAGGTTTCAGGGTCGGCCGAACCTCCTTATTTCGGGTTTTGGCCTCCTCAAGAAGACAGACCTAGGCGAACTGCCTAGGGTGAAAGTGCGAAGACCAATCGAATAGTAAGACAAGTTTTGACCGATCGCCCTAGGCAAGCTTGTATGAAGAAAGGGACCCTATGGGTCATATGGAAATATACGAAAAATCGGCTAAGTCCCAAAATTGGGATGTCAGAACTACACTATAAAGTTACCACATTAGCAAGGCAGACTTGTATGAAGAACGGGACCCTGGTGAAAGTAGCAAATATCCCAAACCGAACATGAATATTATACACACAAGAGTACGAACATAAAGGAACACGGACCAAGCGTACCGAGAGAATCGGTACTATAGAACCCTCGTGGTTCTACACAAAGACTTTATGTTAGGGGTTCAAGCCCCATAGTACTCAAACGGTGACAGTAGCAAATATCCCAAAACGAACGTGAATCTTATTCACAAGAGTACGAACATAAAGGAACACGGACCAAGCGTACCGAGAGAATCGGTACTATAGAGCCCTCGTGGTTCTACACAAAGACTTTATGTTCGGGGTTCACACCCCAAATCGAACGTGGAATTTACTTTCTGATGGTCATGCGGTCGTCCAAAGGGGTCTAGTATCCTGGGATGACAAGCATCACGGGCACAGCTCGTATCAAAACAGTCGAAGAGGCCCGCGAAAGCTTGCTTTCCATGGCTATGCGATGCACAAATTGAGTTTACTCACCGTAGTATAAAACGAACGAACCGAACCTATCCGAGTAGGGATAATGGGCGCAGTAACATACTTCTGTGACCCAGCGAGAGTTGAACGAGGTGACATGAACTGTCAGTGGCTTATATCAGATGGGATACATACATGAGATTGCTTTCAAATCTACACTCGAAAACCTAACCAAGTAAAAGCGAACGTGGGAAGGATTCGAAACCGGTCACGAAATCTTAAGCTGGAAAGAGTCATCACTATGGATACATATTATGCGAAACCAATCAAGTGCTCAGTACTGATCCAAAACCTAAGAGCACTAGTGAACACCTTATTCTCACCCTAGTTCACATCCAAGTGATCGACCACGTGTGTGAAGCAAAGACCAATCGAATTCCTCAATGAACCGAACACTATGAACAAATGGCCAAAAACGTTATAACTATCCAAACATCCTACTATCTAGCGAAAGTCATCACGATGGAACCATACAATGATCTTAACCTATAGCGCTCACCTATTCCTACCCAGAGTGCAAGTGAACAGATTGCCCACCCTTACCCAGTTCACAACCACGTGATCGACTAACATACCGAGGTTACCACAAGTCAAAGTTATACGTTTACAAGCGCAAGACCAATCGAAAACCCCGAAAGCAATCTCGACCCAAAATGTATTATCCGTGAGTGTAGTCGAGTCTCGTACTCGTCATCTGTAATCGTCGGATAGAATATCCAGTACACGGTTGTCTTTCCAAATGAAATCTACATACAGAACTCGCTCTTGGCAAATGGGTGGCAATGGCGCAATCAGGAGCGAGTTCCTGTCCGGGTGCCAAGTGATTGGCAAATGTCTGGGGGAAAGCAACCATATATTGATTTGTCTGTTAGTGTACTGGGTGTTTGAGGTATGTAGTATCCACGCTTGGTTGGGTGTGTCAGAGGACCATGGATGCGTTCACAACCCCAATTGGGGTACATCGGGAATGATTTTGTGGAACCGATGTGCCCGGCACACACTAAGTTTTGTTGCAAGTTAATAGTGTGCCATGTCCGGGGGGGTTGTGATTAAACTCTGGTGAATTGCGTACTGTGGTGATTGGGGTATGAAAGCCCCGCAGTTGCAATGATCGGACGCGCCTAGCGTGTCCTTTAGTTGATGGTAGGGAAATGAAGGCCCTTGTCAGCTCACCTAAGTATTCATGGAAGTTTGGCATAAGGTCGCTGTGGTAGGGGTATGAAGGCCCCGTCAGCGCATGCACAATCGGGCGCACGTGCGCTTAGCGGAGTCGAATGCCGCTCAAGTGCCTGTCCGGTGCATCGGGTGTGTGTGATACGAGGGCAATGAGGTTCGCACGGGGGCTCGCCTCCCGTGTGCTACCGGACTTGACAACATATAGAACGTGGTGTTTGCTCCTCCGGGTGCAATGGGACAATGAACATTCGAACGCAAAGTCGGAATTCTGGTTGATCCTACCAGTAATATACGCTCGTCTCAAAGGTTAAGCCATGCATGTCTAAGTACAAACAGATTTAATGTGAAACCGCATAAGGCTCAGTATAACAGCTATAATTTACGAGATCATCAACCTAGTTACTTGGATAACTGTGGAAAATCTAGAGCTAATACATGCAACATGCCAGGACCCTCGCGGGAACTGGTGCACTTATTAGTCAAACCAATCGCGGGTTCTCCGTGTCATTGAGTTGAAGTCTGGATAATGATGCTGATCGTATGGTCTCGCACCGACGACAGATCTCGCAAATATCTGCCCTATCAACTATGGATGGTAGTATAGAGGACTACCATGGTTGCAACGGGTAACGGGGAATCAGGGTTCGATTCCGGAGAGGGAGCCTGAGAAATGGCTACCACATCCAAGGAAGGCAGCAGGCGCGTAAATTACCCAATCCCGGGACGGGGAGGTAGTGACGAGAAATAACAATATGAAACTCTTTAATGATGTTTCATAATTGGAATGAGTAGAGCATAAATCCTTCTACGAGGATCAAGTGGAGGGCAAGTCTGGTGCCAGCAGCCGCGGTAATTCCAGCTCCACTAGCGTATATTAAAATTGTTGCGGTTAAAACGTTCGAAGTTGATACTTGTCCAACACAGTCCGGCTCCGCCGACCCGGTCAACCCGTGGTCGGTGGGCCAAGTCGGAATCTGGTTGCGACTCAATGGTGTGGTAGGGCACCAAGTCTGTGTCATGGTGTGCCCTTCAACGGGTGCAAGTGTAACATAGAGCTCGACCGCTCACGTTTACCTTGAACAAATTAGAGTGCTTAAAGCAGGGTGCCCAAACGCCCTAGAATAATCTTGCATGGAATAATGGAATACGACCTTGGTCTAATCTTTCATTGGTTTGTACTCAGACCGGAGGTAATGATTAACAGAAGTAGTTGGGGACACTAGTATTACGGCGCGAGAGGTGAAATTCGTAGACCGTCGTAAGACTAACTAAAGCGAAGGCATTTGTCAAGGATGCTTTCTTTAATCAAGAACGAAAGTTAGAGGATCGAAGGCGATTAGATACCGCCCTAGTTCTAACCGTAAACGATGCCAACTAGCAATTGGGAGACGCTACAACCAGGTGCTCTCAGTAGCTTCCGGGAAACCAAAGTCAGGTTCCGGGGGAAGTATGGTTGCAAAGTTGAAACTTAAAGGAATTGACGGAAGGGCACCACAATGAAATGGAGCTTGCGGTTCAATTTGACTCAACACGGGAAAACTTACCAGGTCCGAACTTATGGAGGTGAGACAGATTAATAGCTCTTTCTCAAATTTAAGGGTAGTGGTGCATGGCCGTTCTTAGTTCGTGGATTGATTTGTCTGGTTAATTCCGATAACGAACGTGACTCACATATGCTAACTAGAACGCAGTCAGCGTTAATGCGTCGATGCCGATTGGAACGGGTTAGGACCTTTCGGTGGAGTATGACCTGACACCTTCGCTGTTCGTGTGCGCAAGTGCACTTACGGTACGCTGCTTAGCAGGACAATTTGTGTTTAGCAAAATGAGATCGAGCGATAACAGGTCCGTGATGCCCTTAGATGTTCTGGGCTACACGCGTGCTACAATGTGGGTAGCAGCGTGTCTCCTATTCCGAGAGGAACGGGAAATCACTCAAATACTCACTTAGTAGGGATTATGGATTGCAATGGTCCATATGAACTCGGAACTTCTAGTAAGTGCTGGTCATCAGCCAGCGTTGAATACGTCCCTGCCCTTTGTACACACCGCCCGTCGCTACTACCGATGGATTATTTAGTGAGGTCTTTGGAGATGATCGTTCGCTGGATCCTCGTGAACCGCGTCTGCTTTATCGAAGTTGACCGAACTTGATGATTTAGAGGAAGTAAAAGTCGTAACAAGGTTTCCGTAGGTGAACCTGCGGAAGGATCATTAGTGGCCAAGTGATCCTTCCAGAAGTCCGAACCTGCGGGTTGAGACTTCGGCACAAGTTGCCATATGATAATTGACGAAACACTATAGAAGTCCGAACCTGCGGGTTGAGACTTCGGCACAAGTTGCCATATGATAATTGACGAAACACTATAGAAGTCCGAACCTGCGGGTTGAGACTTAGGCACACGTTGCCTTATACATGACTTCGAACAAATACACAAGTCCGAACCTGCGGGTTGAGACTTAGGCACAAGTTGCCTTATACATGACTTCGAACAAATACACAAGTCCGAACCTGCGGGTTGAGACTTAGGCACAAGTTGCCATATGAAAGTTGACGAAACACTAACAAGTCCGAACCTGCGAGTTGAGACTTAGGCACACGTTGCCTTATACATGACTTCGAACAAATACACAAGTCCGAACTTGCGGGTTGAGACTTAGGCACAAGTTGCCTTATACATACATTGGCCAAATAAACAGAAGTCCGAACCTGCGGGTTGAGACTTAGGCACAAGTTGCCATATTATATTCGATCAAACACTAAGTAGTCCGAACCTGCGGGTTGAGACTCAAGACCGTAACAAGATGTCACTATACAAGTCCGAACCTAAGGGTTGAGACTTAATGCGATCTAGATACCAAGTTGACATCCAATACCTGTTGAGCAAAACCAAAGATTCCCTGTTCTCGAATGATTACACTATATAACAGGGAATCATGAAGAAATCAAGCAAGCGTGAAACAAAGTCATCACTTGGGCATGCTCGATAGCCAACCACATGACCTTAACCTAAGAGAGCATGCAAACCACATGATACCTATAAACGATTAACCCGCCCTAGTTCAATCGTTCACCAAGTGATGACTTCAGTATGGCTAAGAGAAAAACTTTTGAATGGGAAAAACTCTAAGTCCGAACCTCCGGGTTGAGACTTCCGCGTCGGAGGTGGGCGCACCTCCTATCCGAAAGATGGTGAATCAGGGGTGTTCGATCAGCAATGGTCGGATGCCCCGTCGTAGTCCAACTATGACAATCCAAGTCAAGACCTCCGGGTTGAGACTTCCGCGTCCGGAGGTACGCGTACCGCCTACCCGAAAGATGGTGAATCAGGGGTGTTCGATCAGCAATGGTCGGATGCCCCGTCGTAGTCCAACTATGACAATCAAAGTCAAGACCTCCGGGTTGAGACTTCCGCGTCCGGAGGTACGCGTACCGCCTACCCGAAAGATGGTGTGCTTCTGGGGTATTCGATGAGTCGGATACCCCGTCGTAGTCCAACTATGACAATACAAAGTCAAGACCTCCGGGTTGAGACTTCCGCGTCCGGAGGTACGCGTACCGCCTACCCGAAAGATGGTGTGCTTCTGGGGTATTCGATGAGTCGGATACCCCGTCGTAGTCCAACTATGACAATCAAAGTCAAGACCTCCGGGTTGAGACTTTCTAAGAGTACAAGCATAAAGGAACACGGACCAAGCCGTACCGAGAGAATCGGTACTAGAGCCCTTGTGGTTCTACATTGAGAGAGCCCTCGTGGTTCTCATTAGGGGCTTTATGCAAGAAGTACTCAATACTGTGGTGTGAAGTATAAAGTATAGAGTCCTCCACTGGTCCACGCTGCTCCGGCGGTCCTGGGTAAGATAGTTCATTCTAGCTTGCCCTATGTGGAAGAGGACTCAATACCCTACCTGTTGAGCTTGAAACAAAGTCATCACTTGGGCATGCTCATATTGCCATACACAATTACATTATATTCGAATGAGCATGCAAGCGACCCTATATAGACCGAACCAAAACGATAGATACCGCCGTAGTTCACCCCCACCAAGTGATGACTTCAGTATGGCTAGTGTGTGAAGTATAAAGTATAGTCCTCCCCTGGTCCACACTGCTTCGGCGGTCCTGGGTAAGATAGTTAGTTCTAGCTTGCCCTATGTGGAAGAGGACACAATACTTAATACTTAGAGTACAAGCATAAAGGAACACGGACCAAGCCGTACCGAGAGAATCGGTACTAGAGCCCTCGTGGTTCTACATTGAGAGAGCCCTCGTGGTTCTCATTAGGGGCTTTATGCAAGTCGTACTCAATACTGTGGTGTGAAGTATAAAGTATAGAGTCCTCCACTGGTCCACGCTGCTCCGGCGGTCCTGGGTAAGATAGTTCATTCTAGCTTGCCCTATGTGGAAGAGGACTCAATACCCTACCTGTTGAGCTTGAAACAAAGTCATCACTTGGGCATGCTCATATTGCCATACAATATTCCATTATCTACTAATGAGCATGCAGCTATATGATTATAACCTGTAAACGATTACCCCGCCGTAGTTCAGCGCTTCAACCAAGTGATGACTTCAGTATGGCTAGTGTGTGAAGTATAAAGTATAGTCCTCCCCTGGTCCACACTGCTTCGGCGGTCCTGGGTAAGATAGTTAGTTCTAGCTTGCCCTATGTGGAAGAGGACACCATACTTAATACTGTGGTGTAATGAACAAAGTATAGTCCTCCACTGGTCCACGCTGCTTCGGCGGTCCTGGGTAAGATAGTTAGTTCTAGCTTGCCCTATGTGGAAGAGGGCATACAAGACAAAGTATAGTTCTCCCCTGGTCCACGCTGCTTCGGCGGTCCTGGGTAAGATAGTTAATTCTAGCTTGCCCTATGTGGAAGAGAGCATACATGAACCAAGAACGAAGGTTATGATCGAGGAATGATTCGACAACTAACCGATGGTATGAAATGTGAAGAATTCAAGCAAGCACACAATCAAGTCATCACTTGGGCATGCTCGATAGCCAACCCTATGACATTAACCTAGTAGAGCATGCGAAAACCAATATATATGTAAACGATGCCCCTCCCTAGTTCAGCGCTTCAACCAAGTGATGACTTCAGAATGGCTAAATCAAATCGGTTCAAAACATACCATCGGTACCCTATTGAAACACACAAGTCGATATCAAACCTCATGATTGTGTAGTCCTCCACTGGTCCACACTGCTCCGGCGGTCCTGGGTAAGATAGTTCATTCTAGCTTGCCCTATGTGGAAGAGGG
>NW_026689788.1:112500-137500 GCF_943734765.1 Anopheles ziemanni | reverse complement strand
GACTTGGAGTGCCGGGACGGGTTGGCGGATCCAACACTCTGGGTACCTCCGGGTACTTGGGGTTGGTTGAGGACTTGGTGAGCAAACACTTGATATACGTTCTTCGGATGTACTTCGGGTGTCACCTGTTGTCCGAGGCCACTTGCATGGTCAACGGTTGAGGTGGTGATGGCGGGTCGGTGCTGTAGGGTGCCGGCCTGTTGGCTGCCTTGGCCGGGTTGGTTGGTTAACACTTGATTGGGCTTGCACCCGAGGGTAATGGCACTTGAAGGTGGGTACTGGCCGGCTGACCTGGTGTGATGGTTGGTTGGTGAACACTTGGCGGTACTTGCACTTGGCTGTGCTTGGACTTGAAGGTGGGATCCGGCTGGCCTAGGCCATTGGTGGTTGGTTGGTGGGTTAGCCCTTAGCTGGGCTGGCTGGCTGGCTGGCCATCGGTGGTGTGGTGTGGTGAGGTGTGTGGAGTCGAGCATCGCGCGCCGTTGCCTTCTTCGGAGTGTTGTAGGTACGCAAGTGCTTGCAATGCAAAGAGGTTGGTGATGGAGTGACATTGCCTTCACCATGGAGTTGCGGGTACTTAGGTACTTGCAAGGAGATGGTGGTATGGTGGTGTTGCGTGTGTGGTGTTCGATTAGAAAGATATAATTTCTAAGTCCGGATTAGTGCTGTCAGTGGGGCCCCCGCTAACAGGTCCTGCACGGCCACCGTGGGGCTTGACTTGGCGCTATTCCGGACTTGGGGCGATCACGATGTCCCCGTGCGGGACTTAGAAGATGGAAGAACACAAGTACCCTTATCCCATGACTTGTGAGCGATTGGCATACGTTACCACATGAAGAGAAAAATTGGCTAAGTCCCGGATCCATATTATATGAAGAGAAAAATCGGCTAAGTCCCGGATCCATATTATATGAAGAGAAAAATCGGCTAAGTCCCGGATCCATATTATATGAAGAGAAATATCGGCTAAGTCCAGGATCCATATATAATAACCTAATAATCGGCTAAGTCCCGGATCCATATTATATGAAGAGAAAAATCGGCTAAGTCCAGGATCCATATATAATAACCTAATAATCGGCTAAGTCCAGGATCCATATATAATAACCTAATAACAGGCTAAGTCCAGGATCCATATTATATGAAGAGAAAAATCGGCTAAGTCCGAGATTGGGTCTGTCAGACATACACTTTCAAGATACCACACAAGCAAGCAAGATGGCCTAGTGATGGAACCATATAATATGAAGAGAAAAATCGGCTAAGTCCGAGATTGGGTCTGTCGGAAATACACTATCAAGTTACCACACAAGCAAGCAAGATGGCCTAATGATGGATCCATATGATATGAAGAGAAAAATCGGCTAAGTCCAGGATCCATATAATATGAAGAGAAAAATCGGCTAAGTCCCAGATTGGGTCTGTCAGAAATACACTTCCAAGTTACCACACAAGCAAGCAAGATGGCCTAGTGATGGATCCATATGATATGAAGAGAAAAATCGGCTAAGTCCCAGATTGGGTCTGTCAGAAATACACTTCCAAGTTACCACACAAGCAAGCAAGATGGCCTAGTGATGGATCCATATGATATGAAGAGAAAAATCGGCTAAGTCCAGGATCCATATAATATGAAGAGAAAAATCGGCTAAGTCCCAGATTGGGTCTGTCAGAAATACACTTCCAAGTTACCACACAAGCAAGCAAGATGGCCTAGTGATGGATCCATATGATATGAAGAGAAAAATCGGCTAAGTCCCAGATTGGGTCTGTCAGAAATACACTTCCAAGTTACCACACAAGCAAGCAAGATGGCCTAGTGATGGATCCATATGATATGAAGAGAAAAATCGGCTAAGTCCAGGATCCATATAATATGAAGAGAAAAATCGGCTAAGTCCCAGATTGGGTCTGTCAGAAATACACTTCCAAGTTACCACACAAGCAAGCAAGATGGCCTAGTGATGGATCCATATGATATGAAGAGAAAAATCGGCTAAGTCCCAGATTGGGTCTGTCAGACATACACTATCAAGTTACCACACAAGCAAGCAAGATGGCCTAGTGATGGATCCATATGATATGAAGAGAAAAATCGGCTAAGTCCCAGATTGGGTCTGTCAGAAATACACTTCCAAGTTACCACATGAGCAAGCAAGATGGCCTAGTGATGGATCCATATAATATGCAGAGAAAAATCGACTAAGTCCCAGATTGGGTCTGTCAGAAATACACTTCCAAGTTACCACATGAGCAAGCAAGTTACCACATGAAGAGAAAGCCGGCAAAGTCTGGGAATGTTACCACATGAACTGGAAAATGGGCAAAAACCTACCTTCACAGGGAACGTGAATAAGTAAGGCTGTAGACATCGGATCGACAAGCCAAAGACTGATATGGAAAGGAAATGAGTAGTACTAGCTTTCCTGAGAGTTGCAGAGCTTAGACTGCATATGAACGAAAGTTATTAAGCGTCAAAGTCAGAGAAGTTACCCAAAGGAACACAAGTTCCAACTTAGAGCATGTATACCGCCTAGACGGTAAGAGGTACGGCCAGGCTGAGGAATAAGGAAATGTTGGCCAACATGTTCCCTAACTATCCCCCGAAGACCGCAAAGCAATCCAACATCAACCAAGAAAGTTATAGCCCGATCAAGGAAACACCTACTTTGCACCGATTTTGCACCAAATACATGTACCAAGCACCTTCGGTTGCATACCTGCAGGGGCTTACCATAGTAGGCCATGGAAGACCGATATACCGAACATAATCACTTTCTATCTCCTCGGGTGTTGGAGGTAGCGCTTTGCGGTACAAGAACGAAAGTTAGACCATATCTTGGTGCATCTTTTTGCCCAAAAACACAAGACCCTATCTACCAAGGCAAGAAAGTTGTGTGGGGACAAAATGTCCAAAAGTGCCCAAAGTGGCACACTTGAACCATATATTCGAGAAAAACACAAGTGTGGGCCCGAGCTAGCAAGTTGAAATGTTCTGACCGTCAGTAGCCCTAGTTGAGGTGCACTTATCATTATATGAGGCCAACGTGCCAGCTAGTCTCTAAAGGGGCGATATGGGTGTTCCAAGGTTTGTACCCAATTGAGGAAAAAACAGGGTAAGGTACGGTGTACCGCGAATAACTCGGGCTATAGATGTCCGATCGATGAGTTTGGCATATGTATGGAAAGGTCTCGACGAGACCTAACTACCCTGAAAGTATGAAGGCAAAGACTTGAATGACCGGGAAGTAATTAAGTGCACAAGTGGTAAAGTTGCACCAAAGTCCATGTTACCCGAAGTGGTACATGAACACCCAATATTCGACCAAAACACAAGTTTAGAGACGAGCTAGCGAGCTACATTGTTCAGACCGTCAGTAGCCCGCATCAAGACACGCATTTCATTATATTGAGCCTAGCCGCTAGCTCGACTCGAAGTCGGTCATATGGTTGGTTGATGGTTTGGACCGACCACGTGGTGTACCAAGGTGATGTACCTTTCATGAATTAAAACTCTGGCTGTATGGCACTGAGCGACAAGCTATGGTGTGATTTGGAATAGTCTTGAGTGGGACTATTTAGGAAAAATGCGAACAAAAAATCACAAAGTCCTTGGGCGAAGCTATTAGCGAAACATAGAGCAAATTGGTACCAAAAACTATGGAAATGGGACTTGAGTCAAAAATAACCGCAAGTTGGAGAAGAGATAGCAAGCTTGCGTAGAACAATTATATTTGGTGCATGGTATCACCAACAAAAAAGTATATGGGGCCAAGGTGCTGGCTGGCCTCCAAAGTGGAGATATGGGCGATCCAAAGTTTGTACCCAAGTACGAACAAGTATGGAAAAAACAGGGTAAGGTACCAAGTACCATTAATAACTTCGGCTGTAGATGGCCGAGCGAGGCAAACGGCTCACCGTTGGAAAGGTCTTGGGGAGACCTATCTACCCTGAAAGTTTCATGAGGCTGAGTTGAAAGACCACGGAGATATTAGGTGATGATGGTCCAATTCGGGGACCAAGTCGCAGGAAATGGCGCTTGACCAAAATCACCCTTGGAAGGTGAATACCGGCTTACCGGTAAGAGATAGCGACTTGGCGTAGAATATTCATAAGTTGGGCGTGTAGAGACGCAACTTTTATTATATGGGGCCAACCCGGTCAGGGTGCTCCAAGTCGGTCGTTTGGTCGGTATATGGTTTGGGCCGACCACATGGTGTACCAAGTTGAGGTATCTTTCATGAATTATAACTCGGTCAGTTTGCCACCGAGCGACAAGTTGCGGTGTGTTTTGGAATGGTCTTGAGTGGGACTATCAAGGAAAAATACAAATAGAAAATCAGCTTGTCCATGGCCGAAGCTATTAGTGAAACATATAGCAAAATGGGTCCAAAAACGAATGAAATGGGAATTGGACCAAGAATAACGGCAAGTTGGAGAAGAGATAGCAAGTTGGCGTAGAACAATTATATTTGGTGCATGGTATGACCAACAAAAAAGTATATGAGGCCAAGGTGCTGGCTGGCCTCCAAAGTGGAGATATGGGCGATCCAAAGTTTGTACCCAAGTATGGCAAAAACTGGTAGAGGTACCTTTCATGAATTACTGCTCAGGCTGTATCGCACTTAGCGGGACGCTTGGCTCTGGTATGGAATAGTCTTGAGTGGGACTATCAAGGAAAAATACGAACAAAAAATCACCATGTCCACGGACGAAGGTATTAGCGAAACTTAGAGCGAAATTGCGACCAAGTCGCTGGAAATGGCCCTTGGACCAAGTATACCGTCAAGGCGGTACGAGATAGCGAGTTGACGTGGAATATTTATAAGTTTGCCTCCACGAGACGAAAGTTTAGTTATATGGGGCCAACCCGCTCAGGGTTGTCCAAGTCGGTCATATGGCTGATCGAAATTTTCGACCAAGTACTGAGAAAACAGGGTAAGGTACCGTGTACCTCGAATAACTTTGGCTGTAGATGTCCGAGCGAGGCAAACGGCATAGCGTTGGAAAGGTCTTGAGGTGTTCTAGGCACCCTGAAAGTTTGAAAAGGCTATCTGGAAAACTCGTGGAGATATTAGAGAAACATTGGGCCCAAAAGATACCAAGTCGCAGGAAATGGGCCCTCCAAGAACACCCTAAAATCCCAATTACGGCTAAGTTGCAGGCCAGCTAGCGAAGTGAAATGTTCTAGGCATAACTAGAACACGTTAATGCGCAACTTTTTGAATCAGAACTTTTTTCGATATCTGGCCCCCAAAGGGGGGATATGGGCGATCAAAGGATTTTTCCAAGTTTCGGTACTTTTTACGGTATCGCTCATAGCTCCGGCTGTATGCAAGCAAATGACAATCTAAGACATGATTTGGAAAGGTATTGAGCAGTACTAACTTACGTTAGAACACAGCGAAGCGCTATCGGTTCATGGCAAGGCCGATATAAGCAGTCAAAGATGAAAAATGTTGACAAAATGAACAAAAATTACCTTGGTACGCGAATAGCGGCCAGGGATGAAGAGGCACGAAGGTGGTGTAGAACAATTATAATTAGGGCTTGGTACGCTCTAAAAGTTTGCCGAAGACCGCAAAGCGCTCAGACCCATAGAAAGTGGCCATTTGGGCCGAACAGTGCGTGCAAAGAGGTGAAAATGCAAAAATTGCACTTTGGGGGGCGATTTGCGGGGGGAAGAAGGGGTCGGAGGGCAAAGTGTCCCTTAACCAAAAAGTCTTATCTCGTCGAGATCTAAAACATTGCCGAAGACCGCAAAGCGCTAGCTCGCAATCGAAAAATCGAGGATTTGAAAATTTTCTAAGTCTTTGGCTCCCTAAGGAAAAGTTTCAAAAATCACGTTTGTCCCCAATTTTGAAGGGGAAGGAGTCGGTTCCGGGGCATGGTGTCTTCGGCAAAAAGTCTTATCTTTTTGCGTACTTTCGACTAGTTCAATAAAAATTTTTGACCCAAAATTTGTTCGGCGGACCCCTAGGTCGAAAAACCCGAAAAAAGTCGAAAAAAGTCGAAAATGTCGAAAAATGAGAAAACCTCATATTCGGACTCTACACGAGCCCCAGATATTGAAAAGTGAAATCCGCGGTCGATTTGGAACAAAAAATTGACCTAGGCAAAGTTGTATGGAGGTAGGGACCCCTGAGAAAAAAGTTTGGTCCCGAGGCTCCTTGGACCACCAAGTCCCTAGGTCGGACCAAAATCGGAAAAAATCCGACCAAAGTCGAAAGTGTCGAAAATTTTAAAAAACCCCTTTTGGGGCCCTATGGCCTCCCTAGATAATGAAAAGTGAGGTCCGCGGCCGATCCGGAAGAAAAACTTGACCTAGGGAAACTTGTATGACGGTGGGGACCCAAAAAAATTTCGATGAGTGTAGTTTAGACAGGCCGGAAAATGTATCGGTGGTCCGTATCAAGGGACGTCTTTTAGTTCCATGGGGTGGTGGTCGTCGAACAAAGTCGCCTAGGTCGACCACCAGAAAGACCAGTCGTGTTGTAATGGATGTTTTGACCACTTTACTAGGGAAACCTAGTAGGTCGAAGCAAATTTGGGGTTCGAGATGAGTTGGTGAAAGTTGGTCCAACCTAGGTGTGCTTGGTGGAGGTTGACCATGAAAGTAGAGCATGATGGGAATGACCATAACTTTGGTTCTAGATGTCGGATCGGTACACTTGAGGCAGTTTTGGAAAGGTGAAGGCCTGCTCTAGCTATGTATCCTACCAAGCTGAGCGCCTACTAGTGACCCGGAGGAGGTATTAAGGGTCAAAGGCAAAAAGGGGTACCCTAAAGTGCATGTGACCAAGAAAATGGGAAAAACGGTATCGCCTATAGCTCAGGCTGTATGGCTCGGATCGGAAAGCTTGGATATGCGTTGGAAAGGTCTTGACGAGCGCTAGCTATGTGTCCTACCAAGCGAAGCGCTAGGTGTTGAGCAAGTCGGTCATATTAGAGGGCAAAGGTGAAAAATGGTGGTTTAGAGGCGAAAATTCACCTTATGATCGAAAATAGCGGGCGAACGATAAGAGCTACGAACACGGCGTAGAACAATCATAAGTACGTTACCACAATACCTAACTTTGGCCAATATAGAGTGAGAAGATCGGAGGTACCCATCAGGGTGATATGGCTGGTTCAAAGTTGGACCAAAACGAGACTTGAGAAATGGGTTGAAACACGGTATCGCGAATAACTCAGGCTGTATGGAACGGATCGACAAGCTAAGATCAGTGTTGGAAAGGTCGAACCGAGCGCTAACTATAATCCCAAACAACCGAAGCGCTAAGTGTTGAGCAAAACTGAGTTATTAAGCGACAAAGTGGAAAAATAATACCAAAATGGCCAAAAATCACACAAGACCAAGAATACCGAGCAGGCGGTAAGAGATAGCGGGTTGACGTAGAATACTTATAAGTTTGCCTCTACGAGACCTAAAAGTCGGCCATAGAAAGCGAGAAGATCGGACCACTCTGGAAGGGTGATACGAGTGGTCAAAAATTGGCAAAAATGAAACATGGCTAAAATGGATTTGACTTGTGCACCATGTAGCTCCGGCTGTATGGCATGGATTGTAAAGCTAGGATATGTTTTGGAAAGGTAACACCCAGCGCTAGATACGACTAGAAGAAAGCAAAGCGCTAACTAGCATGATTTGGAAGTTATTAAACGACAAAGTCGAAAAATGTTACCAAAATTGAAACTCGAGTACATTGGGCCAAAAAGTACAAGTTGTGAAATTTGGACTTACGAGTAAAATACCGAGCAGGCGGTAAGAGATAGAGACTTGGTGTAGAACAATTATAAGTTGGGCATGTTATAACCTATATTTGGCCCGAACATAGTGTCGAGATCGGTGGCACCCAAAAGGGTGGTACAGGTGTTAGATGGTTTTCCCAGAGCATAAGCTCCACATGATATGGAAAACGGGAAACATCATAACTTCGGCTGTATGGCATGGAATGGAACGAACAAGGTATCGATGGAAAGAGAAAAGGAAGCGCTAACTATAATTCTTGCCAAGCAAAGCGCTAGCATGTGACCGTTCAGGTGTTATTGTGAGTCAAAGTCAGAAATTGTTACCACGAGAGGCGAAAATCCGACTAAGTCCATGAATACCGGGCTGGCGGTAAGAGATACGGCTTGGCCGTAGAACATTTATAAGTTGGCCAATACAAGACCTAAGTTTCGTCCATAGACGACAAGAAGATCGAAGATACGTGAAGGTGAGATATGGGCGTCCCAAAGTGGGCCTTTGAAAAAGTGACAAACTTCCCTTATAACAGCATACACCAAATATCTCTGGCTCTATGGCACCGAATAAGAAGTTGAGCTCAGCGATAGAAAGGTGATAGTCAGCGCTAAATATCATACGAACAGAGTGAAGCGCTAAAGGGAAAGGATCTTGGTGATATAAGGTGACAAAGTCGAGAAAAGTTGCCTCAAAATCATGAAAAATGTGAAAAAATGGCTAAGTCCCGGGTGCCTTAAGGGCAGGTTGATCGAATGTACCGAGCTGGCGGTACGAGATAGAGACTTGGTGTAGAACAATTATATGTTTGGCATGGCAAGACCTACATTTGGTCAATACAAAGTGAGAAGATCAAAGAAACCCGTAAGGGTGATATTGGTGTCCAAAGGTAAAAAGCACTAAGTCTTGGAAAACTTATATGAAGGGAAGGACCCTGATGGGTCATATGGTATGGATCGAAAAATCGGCTAAGTCCCAAAATGATGATGTCAGAACTACACTAAAAAGTTACCACATCAAGCAAGGCAAACTTATATGAAGCAAAGGACCCTGATGGGTCATATGGTATTTTACGAAAAATCGGCTAAGTCCCAAAATGGGGATGTCAGAACTACACTCAAATGTTACCACACCAAGCAAGGCAAACTTATATGAAGGCAAGGACCCTGATGGGTCATATGGTATTTTACGAAAAATCGGCTAAGTCCCAAAATGATGATGTCAGAACTACACTAACAAGTTACCACACCAAGCAAGGCAAACTTATATGAAGCAAAGGACCCTGATGGGTCATATGGTATTTTACGAAAAATCGGCTAAGTCCCAAAATGGGGATGTCAGAACTACACTCAAATGTTACCACACCAAGCAAGGCAAACTTATATGAAGGCAAGGTCCCTGATGGGTCATATGGTATTTTACGAAAAATCGGCTAAGTCCCAAAATGGGGATGTCTGAACTACACTCATATGTTACCACACCAAGCAAGGCAAACTTATATGAAGCAAAGGACCCTGATGGGTCATATGGTATTGATCGAAAAATCGGCTAAGTCCCAAAATGATGATGTCAGAACTACACTAACAAGTTACCACACCAAGCAAGGCAAATTTATATGAAGCAAAGGACCCTGATGGGTCATATGGTATGGATCGAAAAATCGGCTAAGTCCCAAAATGATGATGTCAGAACTACACTCAAATGTTACCACATCAAGCAAGGCAAACTTATATGAAGAAAAGGACCCTGATGGGTCATATGGTATGGATCGAAAAATCGGCTAAGTCCCAAAATGGGGATGTCAGAACTACACTCAAATGTTACCACATCAAGCAAGGCAAACTTATATGAAGCAAAGGACCCTGATGGGTCATATGGTATGGATCGAAAAATCGGCTAAGTCCCAAAATGGGGATGTCAGAACTACACTCAAATGTTACCACACCAAGCAAGGCAAACTTATAGGAAGGCAAGGACCCTGATGGGTCATATGGTATTTTACGAAAAATCGGCTAAGTCCCAAAATGATGATGTCAGAACTACACTAACAAGTTACCACACCAAGCAAGGCAAACTTATATGAAGCAAAGGACCCTGATGGGTCATATGGTATTTTACGAAAAATCGGCTAAGTCCCAAAATGGGGATGTCAGAACTACACTCAAATGTTACCACACCAAGCAAGGCAAACTTATATGAAGGCAAGGTCCCTGATGGGTCATATGGTATTTTACGAAAAATCGGCTAAGTCCCAAAATGGGGATGTCTGAACTACACTCATATGTTACCACACCAAGCAAGGCAAACTTATATGAAGCAAAGGACCCTGATGGGTCATATGGTATTGATCGAAAAATCGGCTAAGTCCCAAAATGATGATGTCAGAACTACACTAACAAGTTACCACACCAAGCAAGGCAAATTTATATGAAGCAAAGGACCCTGATGGGTCATATGGTATGGATCGAAAAATCGGCTAAGTCCCAAAATGATGATGTCAGAACTACACTCAAATGTTACCACATCAAGCAAGGCAAACTACCTAGGTGAACCCTAGCAAGAAACACGGACCAAGTCAGATGGCCTAAGTCAAGAGTACAAGTGACCTAGGGAAAGTTGTATGACGGTGAGGACCCTGAAAAATCTGGTTAGTGTAATTCAGACAGGGTAGGTTTTTGGGTCGGCTGAACCCCCTTATTTCGGGTTTTGGCCTACTCAAGAAGCTACACCTAGGCGAACTGCCTAGGGTGCAAGTGTGAAGACCAATCGAATAGTAAGACAAGTTTTGACCGATCGCCCTAGGCAAGCTTGTATGAAGAAAGAGACCCTATGGGTCATAAGGAAATATATGAAAAATCGGCTAAGTCCCAAAATGATGATGTCAGAACTACACTAACAAGTTACCACACCAAGCAAGGCAAACTTATATGAAGCAAAGGACCCTGATGGGTCATATGGTATGGATCGAAAAATCGGCTAAGTCCCAAAATGATGATGTCAGAACTACACTCAAATGTTACCACATCAAGCAAGGCAAACTTATATGAAGAAAAGGACCCTGATGGGTCATATGGTATGGATCGAAAAATCGGCTAAGTCCCAAAATGGGGATGTCAGAACTACACTCAAATGTTACCACATCAAGCAAGGCAAACTTATATGAAGCAAAGGACCCTGATGGGTCATATGGTATTTTACGAAAAATCGGCTAAGTCCCAAAATGGGGATGTCAGAACTACACTCAAATGTTACCACACCAAGCAAGGCAAACTTATATGAAGCAAAGGACCCTGATGGGTCATATGGTATTTTACGAAAAATCGGCTAAGTCCCAAAATGGGGATGTCAGAACTACACTCAAATGTTACCACACCAAGCAAGGCAAACTTATATGAAGCAAAGGACCCTGATGGGTCATATGGTATTTTACGAAAAATCGGCTAAGTCCCAAAATGGGGATGTCAGAACTACACTCAAATGTTACCACACCAAGCAAGGCAAACTTATATGAAGCAAAGGACCCTGATGGGTCATATGGTATTTTACGAAAAATCGGCTAAGTCCCAAAATGGGGATGTCAGAACTACACTCAAATGTTACCACACCAAGCAAGGCAAACTTATATGAAGGCAAGGACCCTGATGGGTCATATGGTATGGATCGAAAAATCGGCTAAGTCCCAAAATGTTGATGTCAGAACTACACTAAAATGTTACCACACCAAGCAAGGCAAACTTATATGAAGGCAAGGACCCTGATGGGTCATATGGTATGGATCGAAAAATCGGCTAAGTCCCAAAATGGGGATGTCAGAACTACACTCAAAGTGTACCACATCAAGCAAGGCAAACTTATATGAAGGCAAGGACCCTGATGGGTCATATGGTATTTTACGAAAAATCGGCTAAGTCCCAAAATGATGATGTCAGAACTACACTCAAATTTTACCACACCAAGCAAGGCAAACTTATAGGAAGGCAAGGACCCTGATGGGTCATATGGTATTTTACGAAAAATAGGCTAAGTCCCAAAATGATGATGTCAGAACTACACTAAAAAGTTACCACACCAAGCAAGGCAAAGTACCTAGGTGAACCCTAGGAAGAAACACGGACCAAGTCAGATGGCCTAAGTCAAGAGAACAAGTGACCTAGGCAAAGTTGTATGGCGCTGAGGACCCTGAAAAATCTGGTTAGTGTAGTTTAGACAGGGTAGGTTTTTGGGTCGGCCGAACCCCCTTATTTTGGGTTTTGGCCTCATCAAGAAGCTACACCTAGGCAAACTGCCTAGGGTGAAAGTGCGAAGACCAATCGAATAGTAAGACAAGTTTTGACCGATCGCCCTAGGCAAGCTTGTATGAAGAAAGGGACCCTAAGGGTCATATGGAAATACATGAAAAATCGGCTAAGTCCCAAAATTGGGATGTCAGAACTACACTAAAAAGTTACCACATCAAGCAAGGCAAAGTACCTAGGTGAACCCTAAGAAGAAACACGGACCAAGTCAGATGGCCTAAGTCAAGAGTACAAGTGACCTAGGCAAAGTTGTATGGCGCTGAGGACCCTGAAAAATCGGGTTAGTGTAGTTCAGACAGGGGAGGTTTTTGGGTCGGCTGAACCTCCTTATTTTGGGTTTTGACCTCCTCAAGAAGCTACACCTAGGCAAACTGCCTAGGGTGAAAGTGCGAAGACCAATCGAATAGTAAGACAAGTTTTGACCGATCGCCCTAGGCAAGCTTGTATGAAGAAAGGGACCCTATGGGTCATATGGAAATATACGAAAAATCGGCTAAGTCCCAAAATTGGGATGTCTGAACTACACTAAAAAGTTACCACATCAAGCAAGGCAAAGTACCTAGGTGAACCCTAGGAAGAAACACGGACCAAGTCAGATGGCCTAAGTCAAGAACACAAGTGACCTAGGCAAAGTTGTATGGCGCTGAGGACCCTGAAAAATCGGGTTAGTGTAGTTCAGACAGGGGAGGTTTTTGGGTCGGCTGAACCTCCTTATTTTGGGTTTTGACCTCCTCAAGAAGCTACACCTAGGCAAACTGCCTAGGGTGAAAGTGCGAAGACCAATCGAATAGTAAGACAAGTTTTGACCGATCGCCCTAGGCAAGCTTGTATGAAGAAAGGGACCCTATGGGTCATATGGAAATACATGAAAAATCTCCTAAGTCCCAAAATTGGGATGTCTGAACTACACTAAAAAGTTACCACATCAAGCAAGGCAAAGTACCTAGGTGAACCCTAAGAAGAAACACGGACCAAGTCAGATGGCCTAAGTCAAGAGTACAAGTGACCTAGGCAAAGTTGTATGGCGCTGAGGACCCTGAAAAATCGGGTTAGTGTAGTTCAGACAGGGGAGGTTTTTGGGTCGGCTGAACCTCCTTATTTTGGGTTTTGACCTCCTCAAGAAGCTACACCTAGGCAAACTGCCTAGGGTGAAAGTGCGAAGACCAATCGAATAGTAAGACAAGTTTTGACCGATCGCCCTAGGCAAGCTTGTATGAAGAAAGGGACCCTATGGGTCATATGGAAATATACGAAAAATCGGCTAAGTCCCAAAATTGGGATGTCTGAACTACACTAAAAAGTTACCACATCAAGCAAGGCAAAGTACCTAGGTGAACCCTAAGAAGAAACACGGACCAAGTCAGATGGCCTAAGTCAAGAGTACAAGTGACCTAGGCAAAGTTGTATGGCGCTGAGGACCCTGAAAAATCGGTTTAGTGTAGTTCAGACAGGGGAGGTTTTTGGGTCGGCTGAACCTCCTTATTTTGGGTTTTGACCTCCTCAAGAAGCTACACCTAGGCAAACTGCCTAGGGTGAAAGTGCGAAGACCAATCGAATAGTAAGACAAGTTTTGACCGATCGCCCTAGGCAAGCTTGTATGAAGAAAGGGACCCTATGGGTCATATGGAAATATACGAAAAATCGGCTAAGTCCCAAAATTGGGATGTCTGAACTACACTAAAAAGTTACCACATCAAGCAAGGCAAAGTACCTAGGTGAACCCTAAGAAGAAACACGGACCAAGTCAGATGGCCTAAGTCAAGAGTACAAGTGACCTAGGCAAAGTTGTATGACGGTGAGGACCCTGAAAAATCTGGTTAGTGTAGTTCTGACAGGGGAGGTTTCTAGGTCGGCTGAACCTCCTTATTTCGGGTTTTGGCCTCCTCAAGAAGACAGACCTAGGCAAACTGCCTAGGGTGAAAGTGCGAAGACCAATCGAATAGTAAGACAAGTTTTGACCGATCGCCCTAGGCAAGCTTGTATGAAGAAAGGGACCCTATGGGTCATATGGAAATACATGAAAAATCGGCTAAGTCCCAAAATTGGGATGTCTGAACTACACTAAAAAGTTACCACATCAAGCAAGGCAAAGTACCTAGGTGAACCCTAGGAAGAAACACGGACCAAGTCAGATGGCCTAAGTCAAGAGTACAAGTGACCTAGGCAAAGTTGTATGGCGCTGAGGACCCTGAAAAATCGGGTTAGTGTAGTTCAGACAGGGGAGGTTTCTGGGTCGGCTGAACCTCCTTATTTCGGGTTTTGGCCTCCTCAAGAAGACAGACCTAGGCAAACTGCCTAGGGTGAAAGTGCGAAGACCAATCGAATAGTAAGACAAGTTTTGACCGATCGCCCTAGGCAAGCTTGTATGAAGAAAGGGACCCTTAGGGTCATATGGAAATTCATGAAAAATCGGCTAAGTCCCAAAATTGGGATGTCAGAACTACACTATAAAGTTACCACATCAAGCAAGGCAAAGTACCTAGGTGAACCCTAGGAAGAAACACGGACCAAGTCAGATGGCCTAAGTCAAGAGTATAAGTGACCTAGGCAAAGTTGTATGGCGCTGAGGACCCTGAAAAATCGGGTTAGTGTAGTTAAGACAGGGGAGGTTTCAGGGTCGGCTGGACCTCCTTATTTCGGGTTTTGGCCTCCTCAAGAAGACAGACCTAGGCGAATTGCCTAGGGTGAAACTGCGAAGACCAATCGAATAGTAAGACAAGTTTTGACCGATCGCCCTAGGCAAGCTTGTATGAAGAAAGGGACCCTTAGGGTCATATGGAAATTCATGAAAAATCGGCTAAGTCCCAAAATTGGGATGTCAGAACTACACTAAAAAGTTACCACATCAAGCAAGGCAAAGTACCTAGGTGAACCCTAGGAAGAAACACGGACCAAGTCAGATGGCCTAAGTCAAGAGTATAAGTGACCTAGGGAAAGTTGTATGACGGTGAGGACCCTGAAAAATCGGGTTAGTGTAGTTAAGACAGGGGAGGTTTCAGGGTCGGCCAGACCTCCTTATTTCGGGTTTTGGCCTCCTCAAGAAGACAGACCTAGGCGAACTGCCTAGGGTGAAAGTGCGAAGACCAATCGAATAGTAAGACAAGTTTTGACCGATCGCCCTAGGCAAGCTTGTATGAAGAAAGGGACCCTATGGGTCATATGGAAATACATGAAAAATCGGCTAAGTCCCAAAATTGGGATGTCAGAACTACACTATAAAGTTACCACATTAGCAAGGCAGACTTGTATGAAGAACGGGACCCTGGTGAAAGTAGCAAATATCCCAAACCGAACATGAATATTATACACACAAGAGTACGAACATAAAGGAACACGGACCAAGCGTGCCGAGAGAATCGGTACTATAGAGCCCTCGTGGTTCTACACAAAGACTTTATGTTAGGGGTTCAAGCCCCATAGTACTCAAACGGTGACAGTAGCAAATATCCAAAAACGAACTGGAATTTACATTCTGTTGGTCATGCGGTCGTCCAAAGGGGTCTAGTATCCTGGGATGACAAGCATCACGGGCACAGTCTCGTATCAAAACAGTCGAAGAGGCCCGCGAAAGCTTGCTTTCCATGGCTATGCGATGCACAAATTGAGTTTCTCCGTAGTTATACACAGCGCACAGGTGAAAGTAGCAAATATCCCAAATCGAACATGAATTTTATACACACAAGAGTACAAACATAAAGGAACACGGACCAAGCGTACCGAGAGAATCGGTACTAGAGCCCTTGTGGTTCTACATTGAGAGCCCTCGTGGTTCTACATAGATACTTTATGTTAGGGGTTCCAACCCCATAGTACTAGAACGGTGGAAGTAGCAAATAAACCGAACGTGGAATTTACTTTCTGATGGTCATGCGGTCGTCCAAAGGGGTCTAGTATCCTGGGATGACAAGCATCACGGGCACAGCTCGTATCAAAACAGTCGAAGAGGCCCGCGAAAGCTTGCTTTCCATGGCTATGCGATGCACAAATTGAGTTTACTCACCGTAGTATAAAACGAACGAACCGAACCTATCCGAGTAGGGATAATGGGCGCAGTAACATACTTCTGTGACCCAGCGAGAGTTGAACGAGGTGACATGAACTGTCAGTGGCTTATATCAGATGGGATACATACATGAGATTGCTTTCAAATCTACACTCGAAAACCTAACCAAGTAAAAGCGAACGTGGGGAGGATTCGAAACTGGTAACGAAATCTTAAGCTGGAAAGAGTCATCACTATGGATACATATTATGCGAAACCAATCAAGTGCTCATTACTGATCCAAAACCGAAGAGCACTAGTGAACACCTTAATCTCACCCTAGTTCACATCCAAGTGATCGACCACGTGTGTGAAGCAAAGACCAATCGAATTCCTCAATGGACCGAACACTATGAACAAATGGCCAAAAACGTTATAACTATCCAAACATACTACTATCTAGCGAAAGTCATCACGATGGAACCATACCATGATCTTTAACCTATAGCGCTCACCATATTCCTACCCAGAGTGCAAGTGAACAGATTGCCCACCCTTACCCAGTTCACAACCACGTGATCGACTAACATACCGAGGTTACCACAAGTCAAAGTTATACGTTTACAAGCGCAAGACCAATCGAAAACCCCGAAAGCAATCTCGACCCAAAATGTATTATCCGTGAGTGTAGTCGAGTCTCGTACTCGTCATCTGTAATCGTCGGATAGAATATCCAGTACACGGTTGTCTTTCCAAATGAAATCTACATACAGAACTCGCTCTTGGCAAATGGGTGGCAATGGCGCAATCAGGAGCGAGTTCCCGTCCGGGTGCCAAGTGATTGGCAAATGTCTGGGGGAAAGCAACCATATATTGATTTGTCTGTTAGTGTACTGGGTGTTTGAGGTATGTAGTATCCACGCTTGGTTGGGTGTGTCAGAGGACCATGGATGCGTTCACAACCCCAATTGGGGTACATCGGGAATGATTTTGTGGAACCGATGTGCCCGGCACACACTAAGTTTTGTTGCAAGTTAATAGTGTGCCATGTCCGGGGGGGTTGTGATTAAACTCTGGTGAATTGCGTACTGTGGTGATTGGGGTATGAAAGCCCCGCAGTTGCAATGATCGGACGCGCCTAGCGTGTCCTTTAGTTGATGGTAGGGAAATGAAGGCCCTTGTCAGCTCACCTAAGTATTCATGGAAGTTTGGCATAAGGTCGCTGTGGTAGGGGTATGAAGGCCCCGTCAGCGCATGCACAATCGGGCGCACGAGCGCTTAGCGGAGTCGAATGCCGCTCAAGTGCCTGTCCGGTGCATCGGGTGTGTGTGATACGAGGGCAATGAGGTTCGCACGGGGGCTCGCCTCCCGTGTGCTACCGGACTTGACAACATATAGAACGTGGTGTTTGCTCCTCCGGGTGCAATGGGACAATGAACATTCGAACGCAAAGTCGGAATTCTGGTTGATCCTACCAGTAATATACGCTCGTCTCAAAGGTTAAGCCATGCATGTCTAAGTACAAACAGATTTAATGTGAAACCGCATAAGGCTCAGTATAACAGCTATAATTTACGAGATCATCAACCTAGTTACTTGGATAACTGTGGAAAATCTAGAGCTAATACATGCAACATGCCAGGACCCTCGCGGGAACTGGTGCACTTATTAGTCAAACCAATCGCGGGTTCTCCGTGTCATTGAGTTGAAGTCTGGATAATGATGCTGATCGTATGGTCTCGCACCGACGACAGATCTCGCAAATATCTGCCCTATCAACTATGGATGGTAGTATAGAGGACTACCATGGTTGCAACGGGTAACGGGGAATCAGGGTTCGATTCCGGAGAGGGAGCCTGAGAAATGGCTACCACATCCAAGGAAGGCAGCAGGCGCGTAAATTACCCAATCCCGGGACGGGGAGGTAGTGACGAGAAATAACAATATGAAACTCTTTAATGATGTTTCATAATTGGAATGAGTAGAGCATAAATCCTTCTACGAGGATCAAGTGGAGGGCAAGTCTGGTGCCAGCAGCCGCGGTAATTCCAGCTCCACTAGCGTATATTAAAATTGTTGCGGTTAAAACGTTCGAAGTTGATACTTGTCCAACACAGTCCGGCTCCGCCGACCCGGTCAACCCGTGGTCGGTGGGCCAAGTCGGAATCTGGTTGCGACTCAATGGTGTGGTAGGGCACCAAGTCTGTGTCATGGTGTGCCCTTCAACGGGTGCAAGTGTAACATAGAGCTCGACCGCTCACGTTTACCTTGAACAAATTAGAGTGCTTAAAGCAGGGTGCCCAAACGCCCTAGAATAATCTTGCATGGAATAATGGAATACGACCTTGGTCTAATCTTTCATTGGTTTGTACTCAGACCGGAGGTAATGATTAACAGAAGTAGTTGGGGACACTAGTATTACGGCGCGAGAGGTGAAATTCGTAGACCGTCGTAAGACTAACTAAAGCGAAGGCATTTGTCAAGGATGCTTTCTTTAATCAAGAACGAAAGTTAGAGGATCGAAGGCGATTAGATACCGCCCTAGTTCTAACCGTAAACGATGCCAACTAGCAATTGGGAGACGCTACAACCAGGTGCTCTCAGTAGCTTCCGGGAAACCAAAGTCAGGTTCCGGGGGAAGTATGGTTGCAAAGTTGAAACTTAAAGGAATTGACGGAAGGGCACCACAATGAAATGGAGCTTGCGGTTCAATTTGACTCAACACGGGAAAACTTACCAGGTCCGAACTTATGGAGGTGAGACAGATTAATAGCTCTTTCTCAAATTTAAGGGTAGTGGTGCATGGCCGTTCTTAGTTCGTGGATTGATTTGTCTGGTTAATTCCGATAACGAACGTGACTCACATATGCTAACTAGAACGCAGTCAGCGTTAATGCGTCGATGCCGATTGGAACGGGTTAGGACCTTTCGGTGGAGTATGACCTGACACCTTCGCTGTTCGTGTGCGCAAGTGCACTTACGGTACGCTGCTTAGCAGGACAATTTGTGTTTAGCAAAATGAGATCGAGCGATAACAGGTCCGTGATGCCCTTAGATGTTCTGGGCTACACGCGTGCTACAATGTGGGTAGCAGCGTGTCTCCTATTCCGAGAGGAACGGGAAATCACTCAAATACTCACTTAGTAGGGATTATGGATTGCAATGGTCCATATGAACTCGGAACTTCTAGTAAGTGCTGGTCATCAGCCAGCGTTGAATACGTCCCTGCCCTTTGTACACACCGCCCGTCGCTACTACCGATGGATTATTTAGTGAGGTCTTTGGAGATGATCGTTCGCTGGATCCTCGTGAACCGCGTCTGCTTTATCGAAGTTGACCGAACTTGATGATTTAGAGGAAGTAAAAGTCGTAACAAGGTTTCCGTAGGTGAACCTGCGGAAGGATCATTAGTGGCCAAGTGATCCTTCCAGAAGTCCGAACCTGCGGGTTGAGACTTCGGCACAAGTTGCCATATGATAATTGACGAAACACTATAGAAGTCCGAACCTGCGGGTTGAGACTTCGGCACAAGTTGCCATATGAAAGTTGATGAAACACTATAGAAGTCCGAACCTGCGGGTTGAGACTTAGGCACAAGTTGCCTTATACATGACTTCGAACAAATACACAAGTCCGAACCTGCGGGTTGAGACTTAGGCACAAGTTGCCTTATACATGACTTCGAACAAATACACAAGTCCGAACCTGCGGGTTGAGACTTAGGCACAAGTTGCCATATGAAAGTTGACGAAACACTAACAAGTCCGAACCTGCGGGTTGAGACTTAGGCACACGTTGCCTTATACATGACTTCGAACAAATACACAAGTCCGAACCTGCGGGTTGAGACTTAGGCACAAGTTGCCTTATACATACATTGGCCAAATAAACAGAAGTCCGAACCTGCGGGTTGAGACTTAGGCACAAGTTGCCATATTATATTCGATCAAACACTAAGTAGTCCGAACCTGCGGGTTGAGACTCAAGACCGTAACAAGATGTCACTATACAAGTCCGAACCTAAGGGTTGAGACTTAATGCGATCTAGATACCAAGTTGACATCCAATACCTGTTGAGCAAAACCAAAGATTCCCTGTTCTCGAATGATTACACTATATAACAGGGAATCATGAAGAAATCAAGCAAGCGTGAAACAAAGTCATCACTTGGGCATGCTCGATAGCCAACCACATGACCTTAACCTAAGAGAGCATGCAAACCACATGATACCTATAAACGATTAACCCGCCCTAGTTCAATCGTTCACCAAGTGATGACTTCAGTATGGCTAAGAGAAAAACTTTTAAATGGGAAAAACTCTAAGTCCGAACCTCCGGGTTGAGACTTCCGCGTCGGAGGTGGGCGCACCTCCTATCCGAAAGATGATGAATCAGGGGTGTTCGGTCAGCAATGGTCGGATTCCCCGTCGTAGTCCAACTATGACAATCAAAGTCAAGACCTCCGGGTTGAGACTTTCCGCGAGTACAAGCATAAAGGAACACGGACCAAGCCGTACCGAGAGAATCGGTACTAGAGCCCTCGTGGTTCTACATTGAGAGAGCCCTCGTGGTTCTCATTAGGGGCTTTATGCAAGTCGTACTCAATACTGTGGTGTGAAGTATAAAGTAGTCCTCGCCTGGTCCACGCTGCTTCGGCGGTCCTGGGTAAGATAGTTAATTCTAGCTTGCCCTATAGTGGAATGAGGACACTTAATGCTTCGTCTTTTAGCGGCGGCTAGACTCCTCCTCACGGGGAACGAGTTGACGCACACAGCGGCGGCTTACGCACTATGGCAATCATGGATGCCTGAAGATTCCGTGAAGTTCTCCCCTGGTCCACGCTGCCTCGGCAGTCCTGGGTAAAATGGAATATTTCCAGCTTGCCCTATAGTGGAAGAGGACTATCCAACAATACAAAGTCAAGACCTCCGGGTTGAGACTTTCCGCGTCGGTGGTGTCGCGCACCGCCTATCCGAAAGATGGTGTAACAGGGGTGTTCGATCAGCAATGGTCGGATGCCCCGTCATAGTCCAACTATGACAACCAAAGTCAAGACCTCCGGGTTGAGACTTTCCGCGTCCGGAGGTACGCGTACCGCCTACCCGAAAGATGGTGTGCTTCTGGGGTATTCGATGAGTCGGATACCCCGTCGTAGTCCAACTATGACAATACAAAGTCAAGACCTCCGGGTTGAGACTTCCGCGTCGGAGGTGCGCGCACCGCCTACCCGAAAGATGGTGAATCAGGGGTGTTCGATCAGCAATGGTCGGATGCCCCGTCGTAGTCCAACTATGACAATCAAAGTCAAGACCTCCGGGTTGAGACTTCCGCGTCCGGAGGTACGCGTACCGCCTACCCGAAAGATGGTGAATCAGGGGTGTTCGATCAGCAATGGTCGGATGCCCCGTCGTAGTCCAACTATGACAATACAAAGTCAAGACCTCCGGGTTGAGACTTTTCGCGAGTACAAGCATAAAGGAACACGGACCAAGCCGTACCGAGAGAATCGGTACTAGAGCCCTCGTGGTTCTACATTGAGAGAGCCCTCGTGGTTCTCATTAGGGGCTTTATGCAAGTCGTACTCAATACTGTGGTGTGAAGTATAAAGTATAGAGTCCTCCACTGGTCCACGCTGCTCCGGCGGTCCTGGGTAAGATAGTTCATTCTAGCTTGCCCTATGTGGAAGAGGACTCAATACCCTACCTGTTGAGCTTGAAACAAAGTCATCACTTGGGCATGCTCATATTGCCATACAATATTCCATTATCTACTAATGAGCATGCAGCTATATGATATTAACCTGTAAACGATTACCCCGCCGTAGTTCAGCGCTTCAACCAAGTGATGACTTCAGTATGGCTAGTGTGTGAAGTATAAAGTATAGTCCTCCCCTGGTCCACACTGCTTCGGCGGTCCTGGGTAAGATAGTTAGTTCTAGCTTGCCCTATGGTGGAAGAGGACACCATACTTAATACTGTGGTGTAATGAACAAAGTATAGTCCTCCACTGGTCCACGCTGCTTTGCAGTCCTGGGTAAGATAGTTAATTCTAGCTTGCCCTATGTGGAAGAGGGCATACAAGACAAAGTATAGTTCTCCCCTGGTCCACGCTGCTTCGGCGGTCCTGGGTAAGATAGTTAATTCTAGCTTGCCCTATGTGGAAGAGAGCATACATGAACCAAGAACGAAGGTTATGATCGAGGAATGATTCGACAACTAACCGATGGTATGAAATGTGAAGAATTCAAGCAAGCACACAATCAAGTCATCACTTGGGCATGCTCGATAGCCAACCCTATGACATTAACCTAGTAGAGCATGCGAAAACCAATATATATGTAAACGATGCCCCTCCCTAGTTCAGCGCTTCAACCAAGTGATGACTTCAGAATGGCTAAATCAAATCGGTTCAAAACATACCATCGGTACCCTATTGAAACACACAAGTCGATATCAAACCTCTTAATTGTGTAGTCCTCCACTGGTCCACGCCGCTTCGGCGGTCCTGGGTAAGATAGTTCATTCTAGCTTGCCCTATGTGGAAGAGGGCACATTACTCAATACTGTGGTGTTATGAACAAAGTATAGTCCTCCACTGGTCCACGCTGCTTCGGCGGTCCTGGGTAAGATAGTTAATTCTAGCTTGCCCTATGTGGAAGAGGGCATACAAGACAAAGTATAGTTCTCCCCTGGTCCACGCTGCTTCGGCGGTCCTGGGTAAGATAGTTAATTCTAGCTTGCCCTATGTGGAAGAGAGCATACATGAACCAAGAACGAAGGTTATGATCGAGGAATGATTCGACAACTAACCGATGGTATGAAATGTGAAGAATTCAAGCAAGCACACAATCAAGTCATCACTTGGGCATGCTCGATAGCCAACCCTATGACATTAACCTAGTAGAGCATGCGAAACCCAATATATATGTAAACGATGCCTCCCTAGTTCAGCGCTTCAACCAAGTGATGACTTCAGAATGGCTAAATCAAATCGGTTCAAAACATACCATCGGTACCCTATTGAAACACACAAGTCGATATCAAACCTCATGATTGTGTAGTCCTCCACTGGTCCACGCCGCTTCGGCCGTCCTGGGTAAAATGGAACATTCCAGCTTGCCCTATGTGGAAGAGGGCACATTACTCAATACTGTGGTGTGAAGTATAAAGATCAGTTCTCCCCTGGTCCACGCTGCTTCGGCGGTCCTGGGTAAGATAGTTCATTCTAGCTTGCCCTATGTGGAAGAGGACACTTAATACTTCGTCTCTAAGCGGCGGCTTGACTCCTCCCTACGGGGAACGGGTTTACGCGCACAGCGGCGGCTTACGCACTATGGCAGTCATGGATGCCTTACGTTTCTATGAAAAGTGTGTTCCTCCCCTGGTCCACGCTGCTTCGGCAGTCCTGGGTAAGATAGTTAGTTCTAGCTTGCCCTATGTGGAAGAGGACACGTAGACTTACTGTGGTGTGAAGTATAAAGTTCAGTTCTCCCCTGGTCCACGCCGCTTCGGCCGTCCTGGGTAAAATGGATTCATCCAGCTTGCCCTATGTGGAATGAGGACACTTTATGCTTCGTCTCTAAGCGGCGGCTTGCTCCTCCCTACGGGGAATGGGTATACGCGCACAGCGGCGGCTTACGTTATGGCAGTCATGGATGCCTTACGTTTCCATGAAAAGTGTGTTCCTCCCCTGGTCCACGCTGCTCCGGCAGTCCTGGGTAAGATAGTTAGTTCTAGCTTGCCCTATGTGGAAGAGGACACGTAGACTTACTGTGGTGTGAAGTATAAGGTTCAGTTCTCCCCTGGTCCACGCCGCTTCGGCCGTCCTGAGTAAAATGGATTCATCCAGCTTGCCCTATGTGGAATGAGGACACTTTATGCTTCGTCTCTAAGCGGCGGCTTGCTCCTCCCTACGGGGAACGGGTATACGCGCACAGCGGCGGCTTACGCAAGTTAGTCACCCTCGGCAGTGGATCACTCGGCTCATGGATCGATGAAGACCGCAGCTAACTGCGCGTCATAATGTGAACTGCAGGACACATGAACATTGATAAGTTGAACGCATATTGCACGTCGTGGGAACCTACCATGATGTACAGATGACTGAGCGCTTATATTTGAGAAATGTATCGCATACATTTAACTACGCCGTGACACCCGTCACGAGACGTGCACCATGATGTTAACTAGGGTCGCGACGACCCGCTAGCATTAAAGAACCCGTGGTTTACAATATACTGGCATTGGAATTCGAAGTATTTAGAGCGTCGTGTTCCCGCGTGAGGCGGAAGTACGAGGAGAAGGCGTGCTTGTGGTGTCTGTGGTGGTGTTTACTGATGTCTAGCTTCAGCTTATTTATTTATTTAAATAGAAGCGAAGATGTCAAAGTAGCGTCGAAGCAGCAGCGAATAGCACAAATGATTCAAGTATGGAAGTTGACCAAAGGAACACAAACAAACTAGCGTATGGGCAAAGGAAGGTATCAGTGAGTTAAACCACACGCGGGCTAACAGCCCGTTAACCGAGTCCAACGGTACATATTGGACATTGAAACAAAGTAGTCGCAAGCCAGATGTGACGATAACAACCGCAAGGTACATAAGCCTCAGTTCATGTGTGACAACCCCCTGAATTTAAGCATATTAATAAGGGGAGGAAAAGAAACCAACCGGGATTCCCTGAGTAGCTGCGAGCGAAACGGGAGAAGCTCAGCACGTAGGGGTGGCGGCCAGTCCGTCTATCCGATTCCGTGTACTGGTGCGTCTCACTATCCGTCATCTTAGCGCTTTTCAAGTCCAACTTGAATGTGGCTCAGAACCCATAGAGGGTGATAGGCCCGTAGAACAGCGCCCGTTGGATGATGGACCGAGCGTACCATGGAGTCGTGTTGCTTGATAGTGCAGCACTAAGTGGGAGGTAAACTCCTTCTAAAGCTAAATACAACCATGAGACCGATAGTAAACAAGTACCGTGAGGGAAA